>NW_016107938.1:221699-232911 GCF_001604975.1 Cebus imitator
TTTTTTTTTTTAAACATCGTCTGCATTCTTCACTTCCATCCAGTGGACTGTTTCATACCCAGTCCAAGTCTGCTTTTTTTCAGTTCATCTCAACCCAGTATGCCATTAGTAGCCTTTATTCATCTTTAAGTTTTTATACCATTGTCAGTTTTGTTTCTTCCTGTGTATCCCCACAGGTGTTTTCATTAGAACTTGATAAGAAGTGTGTCTGGCATAACACCTGCCAATAGCAACCTTGGTATGTTTAGTATAGTTTTTTTCTTTATTCTGCAAAAATATTTCTAGCGCCAGACTTCATTTTTCCATGGCCTTCCCTCTGTCATTCCCTTCTGTTCCGTTGAAGTGGTAGTGACCTGTGGCTTGTTAGCAGATACTGCTCACGCCAGTCCTCCTGGGTGGTGGTGAGGTTTGTGAAGCTCCTTGTAGTGTGAAAGGCCTTCGTGAGCCCCTCAGTGCCTCTGAGCACCTCCTTTGTAGTGATTTCTCTGAATGCCCCTTGAGCTTGTGCATTTAGTGACCTGTACAGTCTCTTGTTTTTAGTGGCATAGACTATCACTTGCTCCTTTCAAGAACAACTGTGGGTCAGAACTGTATGAATGAATATTGTTTATGGTACACTAGAGTAAAAAGCCCAAGCAAAATAAATTACACGTGTTGCTCCCTGCACTGTCTTATTTGTCCTCTTTCCCCTGTTTCTTTTATTGCTGCTGCTTACTATGTGTGGCTTGAGCCATAATTGATTTTTTGACACATTCTGTCATTAGTGTCTATTGATGTATGAAGATAATTCAGGTAGGTATCGTTTTCTGGGACTCAGTTATCTAAGTGAAAATCATTCCTGTTAGTCTTCTGTGTAATAGTTGCAATTATTTTATTATTTATTGATTTTCTTCAGTATAATTTGGGAAGAAAAGGAATCACAGATTACTTAGCCAATTTAAGTATAATTTATATATGATTAATCTATTCTGACAAAAGTTTGGTAAAATAAGAAATAGAAACTAAATGTTTGAAGGGCTCTTTATCAACTTAAAATACTAATGCATCTTACACAAACCCTTCCTTTTCTCCTGCCTTAATAAATATAACCCTCCTCAGAGGTCAGCCTGTGAGCCAGATTAGGCCACTGCCTCCCTACAGGCCAGGAGCTAAACATGACTATGTTTTCTCAGGGTTTCTAAAAACAACAAAAGAAGAAGAATATGTGATAAAGTCCGTATGTGGCCCACAAAGCCTAAAGTATTTACTGCTTGGTTCCTCATTGCAATAGTTTGCTCATCTGTGATCTGGCCATTTTGCATAGGCTAGCATTAACATAGAATGGTTAGAGCATTTATATGCTTCTGTGCCCAACGCTGGATCCTTTAGATGATGCCCTATGCAAATATCATTCCTTGGTGCCCTGTTTAACAGTGGCATTTACATAAATGCTTGGATGGGTATTACACATTTTTTATTGAAATTGCAAATTTGACATCTACATTTTATTTGAGCATTAAAATGATCAAATAATTGTAGTGAACTAATAGGCAGTCTTTCTATAACCTTGATTTTTCTTTAAGAAATACTATTATACATACTTTTTTGTTTCTCAGATACAAACTTGTAATGTTCAACTGCTTCACATATTTAAGTTTTAATAGATTAGAAACAATAACAAACCTATGATCATGTACCAAGTTGCTTATTGAGTTATTCTACTCAAAAATGTTTTCAGAGAAAATAAAAGGTCAAGTGAACCAGACATTGGGTTATTTGGTTTAATTTTCTGGAAAATAGGATTGCCTTTATCAGATCGCAGTGTCTCTCAGTCCTCATGCTTGGCTGACAGCTTGACAGTGGTGCTGCTGTGGTGTAGATGGGTGGAGGTAGTTGCTCTGTCGCAAAAAGGGCTGTAAACTGAGCTAGGGGACCAGGGTCACCTCATCTTGACCTGCTCATCAGTGACAGGTTTTCTCAACATCAGAAAATGCAGCTGCATGATTTCCTTTCATGCTAAATTTGACTTGGAAAGCAACATGTGGAGCAGGGCTACTGTAGGGTGTGACATCTCAGCACAGTGCCTGCTCAGTGAAGCTGCAGTGTATGCCAGGCATCCTCCTCCACCAGGACCGTCAGAACACCACAGCGGCATTTAAAAGAGGAGGGAGAGCAGACCTGCTCACATATAGCATAGAGCTCTCTCCAGTTGATCTTTGTAATACTTAGGCATAAGTATTACAAAGATTCCTTGCTAGGGAAGAATGTTCCTTTCTGTTTAACGTAGTAAGTTGAATTTCAGCTTTGGTGTGTAGAAACATTTTATGTCACTGTTACCACACAATTCATTTTGAAACATTACAGAAATTACTTTCTCTTCACTCTGAGTCAACCAAGACAAACTACAGTAGCTAGGTTTTTTTCCCCAAATATATTCCTTTTTCTTTCTCCAAATGTATTTCTTTGATAGAGGAGCAGTCTGTTTATTTTAGAATTTCAAAGAAAATTTGAGGTGGTTTATTGAAAGAAAAAAAGATAAAAAATAACAAGATCATAAATAACTAATTAAAAGGAGCAGAGATATACATTAGCAGGCATTGAGGATCTTTTCATAGTGCATTTGAGTACCAAACTTACTCGGAATTTTCTGACCAATTATCTGAAATGCTTGGGACCCAGCAGTGTTTCAGATTTCAGACTTTTGCAGATTTTTAAATATTTGCATTACATAGTTACTAGTTGAGCATCCCAAATCTAAACATCTGAAATCTGAAGTACTCTAATGAACATTTCCTTTGAATGTCATGGGGGTGCTTCAAGTTTCAGATTTCGGAGCATGTAGGTTTTTCAGATTGGAGATACTCAGCCAATGGTAATGAGACCCAGGATGCCTCAGTTCTCCCTTTTCTTTTTCAATTCAACTGTTCTTACCACTCAGTCTTGAAGACAGATGATTATGTGTGTTACGCGCCTTTTTTTTTTTTTTTTTTTTTTGAGATGGAGTCTTGCTCTGTTGCCAGGCTAGAGTGCAGTGGCACGATCTCGGCACACTGCAACCTCCGCCTCCTGGGTTCAAGTTATTCTCCCGCCTCAGCGTCCCAAGTTGCTGGGACTACAGGTACGCGCCACTATGCCTAGCTCATTTTTGTATTTTTAGTAGAGGCAGGGTTTTACCATGTTAACCAGGATACTTTTGTTCTCTCTCTTTTTGTTTTTATTATTGCATTTTAGGTTTTGGGGTACATGTGAAGAACATGCAAGATTGTTGCATAGGTACACACATGGCAGTGTGATTTGCGTCCTTCCTCTCCATCACCTATATCTGGCATTTCTCCCCATTCTATCTCTACCCAACTCCCCACCCGCCTATGTCCCTTCCCTGTTTCCCCCCAACAGACCCCAGTGTGTGGTGCTCCCCTCCCTGTGTCCGTGTGTTCTCATTGTTCAGCACCCACCTATGAGTGAGAACATGCGGTGTTTGATTTTCTGTTCTTGTGTCAGTTTGCTGAGAATATAGGTTTCCAGGTTCATCCATGTCCCTACAAAGGACATGAACTCATCGTTTTTGATGGCTGCATAGTATTCCATGGTATATATGTGCCACATTTTCTCTGTCTAGTCTGTCATCGATGGGCATTTGGGTTGGTTCCAAGTCTTTGCTATTGTAAACAGTGCTGCAGTGAATATTTGTGTGCATGTGTCCTTATAGTAGAACGCTTTATAATCCTTTGGATATATACCCAGTAATGGGATTGCTGGGTCAAATGGAATTTCTATTTCTAGGTCCTTGAGGAATCACCACATTGTCTTCCACAATGGTTGACCTTTTACACTCCCACCAACAGTGTAAAAGTGTTCCTATTGACTTTGTGATCTGCCCACCATGGCCCCTCAAAGTTCTGGGATTCCAGGCTTGTGCCACTGTGCCTGGCTGGCTGTTAGGTACTATTTTAGTGGTGTTAAGCTGAGTAACTTAAGACTGGTGTCTGCTGAGTACCATGTACAGGGTGGCATGTTTTTTTGTTCCTTTTTAGCAGTGAAAATAATATGACCATTTTAAAAAGCTGTTTAAAAATGTCATTTTGATGTAATGTATCTCCACCCTAAAATGGCCTACATTTTAACTAGGTTTTTTTTTTTTCTTCTAGCCATCCATCAAAAACTAGAAGCAGATGGAACGGAAAAAGTAGAAGGATCCATGACGCAGAAACTGGAGAATGTTCTGAACAGTAAGTTTTGTCCTACTACCCAGAACTATTTATGGACTTTACAACATGCTTTAAAATAATTCTTGGACCACATATCACAGGACAAGGCAGTAAGTTGCATTGTAGTATTTATTTCTAAACAGTAATGATTTAATGAACACAAAGGGGAATAGAAACATTGAAAATGAATGTTCTCTTTCTGCTTGCATTTTATTTATGAGAAATCATAATTTGAAAACAATCCAATATACTTCTTAAGAAATAAAGTTTGCTACCATAAAACCAACCAGCATATAAACAGCATCTTAAAAGCTAAGAAAGCGCTGAAGCAGTAGGCAGGATTGTCATTGACCAGAGACCTGGAGGAGCCATCGTCAAGTATCTCTCAGTGTTAATGCAAATAACCTCCGCCAGGAGAATAACAGCTTCCTAGGTGTCATTTATTTGTGTATACCTTGCCTTTTTCCAAAAAAAAAATTTAAGGCAGCTGGCTATTTAAGAATGTGTGTAAACCTGAGATATTTTGTAAAAATTATAGACCCAGGGAAAATGGACATGTGCAGAGTTTTGAGTCCTGTCCACCTCTCTTGTCTGTCTTTTTTCTAACATCCCAGTTCCCAGCTGCTACTTCTATTGATTTGGGAGAAACTTATCAGATGAATTAATTCTTACTATGGTATTAGTGGCTAAAAAATGAATCATCCTCTTTTCATACTTATAGTTTATGTTTGATATGAATGCCCATAGGAATCTCCTTATTTTTAAATATAACATACAATTTTATCATGAAGTAGAGTTAAGAATAATTGGAAAAATGAAGAAACCTCACACCAGATCTTTAAAGATTCTGTGAATGTAGGGCTACCATATGAAGCTAGTTTTGCCCTTCCAGCTTAAGTTAGTCCCATGGGAGGAAAGTTCTGAGCTTTTATGTGAATATCGTTTCACAGACCTGAGTAATCCCTAAAAGAAAGCATTTTCTAGAAAGAAGTGTTCTTTTGGTAGTAGAATTTGAGTACTTGGATTTCATTCTAAAGTTAGGAATTTAACATCACTTAATTTTTTTGCTCTGATTATTATTACTTAATTGCCTTGAGATTTTCCCTTGTTTTTATCTTTGAGAACTAAGTCACCAATATTGTTAAAGTGAAGATATTCTGAATTCAACTCATACTTACTGAAGCTGTTTCTATATTAGCTTAGTCACATTTTAAGGTCTTGGAAGGGAAGGACAGTTTCTATTCAAGGTTGTTATTTGCCCTGGAGAAATTATCAGAATATGATCTCTGTACAGAAAAACATGATTACTTCAGTAATTTTTAAAGGTGGCTTGTAGAAACCGTTGACATAGTAAGTATATCATGGTATCAGTAAAAGAGATCCTTGATCGGGTCTAGGAAATTCTAGGGTCTGCTTCATATGTTAGGCTTAGCATAGAGTGTAGTGTGGTAATGTAATTTTTTTTTACTTTAAAGGAGTAGTTTGAGAAATTGTCCTTTGGGACTTGGGGTATTAAAAATTGACTTTTTCCATATATTCCTTTATAACCATGAATTTTTTCCAGAAAAATGTAGTATTAACTTTCTATTGAAGTTTGCTCTTTTTGGATAAAGTTCAGCTTAATATAAATGGTCACTTCTTTATGCGTCCATTCGTCAGGAGTTTTTGGTATTAAAATTTCTCTAAAATATATTTCTTTATAACAATTCCCTCGTTTTCAGAAACATTCTTTAACAATATGATGTTGATGTTTGCTATCCTGGGATATGTTTTTCCTAATTGAGGTCAACTTGACAAACGTTTATTTAACTCTGGTTGTGTCAAGTCCTGTGCTCAGCCAGCCTGGGAACAAAGCCGGAGGGGATGCAGCTCTGGCCTTGAGAGAGGCCTGCCCAGGCGGGTCTGTAGTTATGTGGGACTTCACTACTACGGAACCAGTGAACACACAGAATTAGAGTCAGGAAAATTCAGTCCACTCTGTTGAAAATTTCATTTATTTTAGAAAGGAAAGGAAAAATAAATGAGTTCGAGTGTAATTTAGTTCGCTTTGATTATTACTAATGCTTTTTACTTTACGTATAACTATATACTAATGTATATGGGTATTTAGTTTTTTTAAAAGATAATTTTTTAAAAGAAATTTGGGCAGTTTTTCTAACTTTTAAGCTAAATGTCAAAAGGATACTGTTGACTGCAAGAAACTTAGGTCATTTATTCAGAGTTTATCCATTTTGACACCTTTTATTGAAATTATTTTTTGTTTTCATCATAGGTGTTTCTCATGTTTGTGTTTGAACTTAGTAACTTTTTCTTGATTTCAAGCCAGTGATGACTATTAGTTTATTTATGTCAGATTCACATCTTCAGCTCTGTTCTATACAGTTTCAAGTGTATGGAACAGCACTGTGTTCAATAGAATTTCTGCAATGATGAAAATGTAGCTACTGAGCACTTCCAATGTGACTAGTACAGCTGAAAAATTGAATTTAAAATTTAAAATTTTTATTTAATTTTAATTAATCCAACTTTAAATTGAAATAGCCTGGTGTGGCTAGTAGTTACTGTGCAGATGTTGCTCTAAACGATCTAGGTAATATTTAGTCCTCAAAACAACCCTTTAAGGTTTGTGCTATTATCTTCATTTTTATTGATGAAAAAACTAAAGCCCAGAAGATGAATTGAGCCACGTAAGGTTATATGAATAGTAAGTAGCAGAGCTGCAATTTATATCTAGAAGTCTGGCTCTGTTCTTTGCTTTGAACTGCAGGCAGGCCGTGCTGTGTATGTGGTTTTGATAGGCACAGGTTTCAGTCACTGTGGTTCAGTTCATAACAGCTGTCCCCTAGCAACACCACACAGGACTGCAGTTCCCACAGGCACTCACCACAGCTGCATAAAGCACAGCTTTCCTCCAGCTCTTTCATTCACAGGACACTATGTAAATGACAGGTGCTCTAGATGAGCAGCCACACTGCCCCCTTCAAGGCCACCAGAGACGGTCACTGTGCATCTGTTACCAGCTCTCAGCAGACAGCAAAGCATGCAGTTGTGCTGCCTCCTTATCTCCCAGTGATAAACCCTACTGACGTTTTACAAAAATGGATGATAGGGAAGGGATTGGCCAATAAGAATGAAAGTACATCAAAAATCAAAAAGCTCTAACACTGAAAGTGAAATGCAGATCGAACAAGTGGAGAGTGACAGAAGGAATGGGTGACTGTGGGGATGTGGGCCTGTGCCATTGGAGACTCAAGTAATTCGGTGGAGGGGAGCTTACCAACATAGGTGAAGAAGAGTGAGGAAAAGCATGAGGTTGTCCCAAAGGAAGTAATGCTCAGAGAGCCTCAGAGATGTTTCGTGATGTGGACAGTGGAAAGGAAAAAATGTCAGAAGTTGATTCACACTTAAAAAGGAGCAGGGTAATCTGTTAAATTTGTAAACTTTACAATAAAAAATAAGGTAAACTTTATAACATACTGTAAACTTTACAACAAAAAATAAGGTAAACACTACTGATAAGTTTAGAAGTATAACTAATTTTAAATGTTTCTGATGTTTTTTTGTTTCTGATGTTTTAAATTATATATTACATATTAGTTATACTTTTAAAATGTTATTCATTCATAACCAACAATAAGTGAGTTTTTAATGTTTCAGCAGAATTTTTGGGTATCACAGAACAAATGTAATTTTCCCATTGATTGTTAGATCGTCATGCTGGGTTTTAGCTTGCACAGCCATTATCACAGTCTTGCATGCTGTGCAAAGCAAGGCCTGCCCATGGGGTGTTGTACTACCTCTCTTAGTGGTAAGAATACTGATCATTGATTCAGAGAGCAATTTTTAGTCCTTCCTCTGTAAGCGTTTATTGAGCACATGTTTGTTTTATCCTAGGGATAGAAAAATAAAATTTGTGCTTTACTTCTACAGATTACAACCGAATCAAAATTCAGACACATATTCAGGTGATCAAATGATGGTGTGATAATTCTGCTCTGGTGGGAGTCCTCAGGTGTGTGGCTAGAGCCCACAAAAGGGTCAGCAAGCCAAAAAGTTGAGTGCAGAGAATACCACGGGAGGGTTCCAGGAGCCCTAAGAGAGGAGCAGGAAGTAGACAAGCAGAGGTTGGTGGTGGGCAGCTGAGTGGAGGGATGCAGGTGCGTCCCACCAGGGCTGTCATGTGACAGGGAAGCACTGAGTCCTGAGAGGAGATGGGCTGCCACCCAGGAAGCAGGGGCCAGTGTGGCTGTGTGCAGATAGAGGTGCGACCGCAGGTAGACGGGATCTGCCCATGACCAACTCGCTGTGTGGTAGTGTGGAATCTGTCTTTATCCCGAAACCATTGAAGGAGCTTAAATAAGGAACAATGGGAGATTTTTAAAGAGTTATCTGCCATCTGTAGAGAGAATGGATGAGAAGGGAGTACACCGGAGTCAAGAAGAGAGAGCAACCAGAAGTGGATGGTGGTCCTGTTAAGCCATGTAAGCTGTAACATGTGTAGCAATGGAATCAAGTAATGTAAGGGTGACATGGCTGCTAGTGAAGGTAGAGAGAGTGGCAGGTGAGAAAGGTTAAGGGGCAGGGAAGGTTTGATATGTGACATAAGGAAAAGGAAGTAGTCACTGGTCACTTCCAGATGTCTGGCCTCAGATGGATGAAGGAGCATGTTTGGGGCATGAGGAGAGGCATAGAGATGAGAACATTCAGTTCAACTTACAGCATGTTGAATTTGAGATTCCTGAGGGTCATGCTGACAGAGATCTTGCCTGTGTGACTGTCACTATGTCCCCACTGTGTCACACTGGGCACGTTGAATGACCTCTGTATCTCAGTTGCACGCAACATAAAACTGGGGTAAAAACAGTGCCTGCCTTACAGGGACATAAGCATGTGCAGGTGAATTAACACACATGATGGTTTTAGAACCACCCTAGCATAACATCAGTACTCCATATCATTATTAGCTGTCATTAGTGTATATTTTTAAAGATTGGTCTTAAGTTCGCAGACACGTCTTGAAACAGATTTGGGAGTCACCAGCATAAAGATGGTAGTTGAACAAACAGGATTGAATGGTTTAACCCAAGTACTATGTGCAAAATGAAAGAAGAAAGCTAAGGGTTTGGAAGACTAGGGAATATCCAGAAGAGCCAGGATGTGGAAAAGAAACTGACATTTACTCAGTGGCTGCCTGGCAAATATTTCACAACAGGCATTCAAAACAATGAAAGAAAGAAAAGAAGGAAAGAAAATTAATCCTAACGTTAGCATTTCCCAGCCACCAAGGTGTAAATACTCCCATTGGGGTTGGTTTCAAGCTGCCAACTCTAACTTGAATGTGAAGAGATGCTGACTGTTGCACTTGAGAGGTGTATGTGCTGACGTCAGCTCTTTCCTCATTTCCAGTTCCATATACTCCACACAGAGTATCAGGCATGGTACTGTTAACGATACTGTCCATGAAGCATTGTTATGGTATAGCCAGCAGCTATCTAGTAATTTTCTGGTCTGTTGAAATTGAGGTAGTTAGGTCTCTTTGTAGTCCTGGTTTTGCTGTGAGTTTGTACATTTTAGAGTTACCCTAATTTTCCAGGAGCACTAATGTTTCATTACCTAATCTCATTAAACTTGCTTATTCCTGGGATAAATTGTGCTATGGTGGGTGGAGCAGCTAGTGAGGGGGTGTTACTTCTATCCTGCCTCTGACCTCCCCAGTTCCCATCAAGAGGAGAGCACAGATTAGAAGTCACTTCTGTGATTTGTCTCAAGTGTCAGTACCAAGGAAGGGACCAAATGGTCACTTTGAAATAAGAGAAAGCATAATATTTACTTTAAATAAACATGCTTGAAATTAGAAGACACCATTAGAATTACAGGATTAGGTTTTCTAGACGACCGGAGTTCCTGCACATATAAAAATGTTTTTTCCATTGTTCTAGGATGTAAGATCATTGGGCAGGTATGAGTTCCACTGATTGATGTGTAATGCTACCTGGACTTTCCATCTTGTACTGTAGGAAAATTACCTGACTACACTGGCGGCAGCCACACTGTTTTAATAACAGCATTGCTGTTAGTTCTTGCAGTTCCTGTGTGACTGAGACAGTGAGAGTCATTGTCCAAGCTCACTAGTGTTGGAGATCATCTTTGGGTGATGAGAAAGGACCAATTTCCAGACCTTGGTGTGGCCAAGGCTGGCGAATGTAGATGAAGTTTTGTTCTGTAGCCTATGAGGCCAAAGTCATAGCCATCCACTCCAGTTAGACTTGTTCCAGGTTGTACATTAATATTCAGACCCCACCAGCTTCCTTAAAATTGGGTGTTCTTGGTGTGAGAATGTGTGTGGATTAGCACATGGGGATTTTTACAGGATGACCTTTATTGACGCCTTCTTGGTGGCATTATCTGTGACATCAGCCTCACATACGAAGAGCATCCCTTTTCTTTAATAGATTTATTTTCTTATTAGTAGCCCTAGAGAAGAAAGACATAAAATGCATTTTGTGAGCTGCTGGTGATTTTTGTCTATTTGCACAAATGTTGGTTTCACTGCTCTCATGTATTTTATTACTGAATATATTATCTAATAATCAGAATTAGGAACTTTTATTGTGAATTTACAACAGAATAATAATGTATAGACATGTTATCTCTAAAAATTATAATCTCATAACATAATTTCTCAAGTATTTGCATAAATTAAAATTCTCCACATATAAGTACATATATTTTGGCATACATAAACTTGAAATTTTATAGTTTTAATTTCTGCATATAAATTTTTCTATATGTCTATATTTTATTTACCTATAAGTAGGTTTTCTTGCTGTGCTTGTTTTCATACTTTTCAGAGGAGTTAAAATTAACAGTTGATAACGTTTTACCCCTTTAAAAATAAAAGGAGAAAAACCTAATTTTGAACTCACTTACTTTTTGCCCCAAATTTCATTATACTAAAGACAAGTAAAAAATTAAAAAAAAAAAGTTGCTTGGTTATTTAACATCCAAACTTAACATATAAGTAA
>NW_016107938.1:232936-259490 GCF_001604975.1 Cebus imitator
ATGAAGTTTTTGTTTTTTAAATGATAAATACTTGAAAATAATTTTCTTTGACGAAAAAATGTTTTAACTCTAATCAGATTTCAAATATTAATTTAGCCTCCATTATGTGGTGTGGTGGCAAGAAGGGAATATATTTTTTCTCATCTTATAATAGAAATGTAATATTCTACATTAAATAGCGTGTGGTGAAAACAGTTATCTTGACAAAACAAAGTTTTTATATCAGGCCTTTAAAATTTCAACAGAATTTAAACATTATTTAGATAAAACAATCATGTTACAAAGACGACTTTTAACAGGATCAGGCCACCCACAGTGTGCACTAGAGAACATGGCATGCGAGCCACCCAGTGAGACTGAGGCAATTTTTTCATCTTTGCTTAAAGTATAGTCACTAGACCAGATAATGTAGAAACTTTTTACAAGCAGTGATCAAACAACTGAAAACAGTTTATCTTTTTTCTCTCCTTTCGTTGTGACTAATTAAAACTAATTCACAAGTTACAAAACTATTTTTGTACACAGCAAATTTTGACTTAGATAAAGGCGCTCTTTCATTACAGTGATTCATATAGTTTGGGGTCTTCTGGGTAAAAATAAAAAAGACTTAGGAAATGTGCAGTTCATGTACACTTTTATAAGAATTAGCTGATTGAAGAAACATTCATGATGCTGCCTTGACGTTTATTATTTGTAAATTACTTACGTAATTTTCTTTGCTTGCTATGTAGAGATAATTCTGCCAAAAAATAGAATTAGTTTTAAATATTTCTTTTGTGCAACTTTTCTGAGAATGATTTTTCTTGTTTTGTTTATTATCCCATATGCAGATACTGAGTCCACAGAATTTAGCTCATGTACATGTGTATGCACACACATGGATATCTGTGTGTTTTTCTCCATTGTATAAAGTTCTGAAATAACCTAAGAGCCCACAATTGCTACAAAATTTAGAAGACTAATGAAAATAAATGTAGGTTCACATTAGAAAATTTATTTGGGCATGGTAAATATGTTTGTTTTTATATTGGATACCATTCTTAACATATGAAAAGACTTAGGCAAAATGGAAATTTTATTTTAGCAAACCATAAAAGATCTCCCATATAGCTAACCTTAAAAACCTTCTATTGAGTTTTAATGTAAAGCTATACTAACAGTCTTAACATTTTGTTTCTAGTGCCCAGCTACACATTTTCTGATTAAAATCAGCTTTCTTCTAAGTCTCCTTTCCTCCCTTTAAAACAGGAGCAAGTAATACTGCGGACACATTGTTTCAAGAAGTATTAGGTCGGAAAGACAAGGCAGATTCCACTAGAAATGCACTCAATGTGCTTCAGCGATTTAAGTTTCTTTTCAACCTTCCTCTAAATATTGAAAGGAATATTCAAAAGGTAGAGTCCATATTTATTTATGTACATATGGTTATAGATGTCATATATTTTTAAGATTTTTAAAAATGTTTTTTATATTAACCCAATGTCTCCATTTTGCATTACTGACAGTTTTCAAAATGTTTCTTTATTTTAAAGGGTGATTATGATGTCGTTATTAATGATTATGAAAAGGCCAAGTCACTATTTGGGAAAACGGAGGTGCAAGTTTTCAAGAAATGTAAGATTTGTTTATTACTTTTAGATTTTCTACTTTCCTTTTATAGGAAGAATGTGGAATGTGTTCTGCAAAGAATGTTATATGAGTTTCAGTTTTTGTTTATATGGGGCTCTTTTTTAAATACAAAACAATTACTTCAAAAATAACAGTATGACTTTCCTTGTTTGATATGCAGTGAAAATGAACAACCACAATGATAGATTAGTCTGGGGCGTTCTTTGCCATTTGTTAGTCGTAATGCTATTAAAAAGTCTTAGTTTACTGGAAAGAATCAATGACAAGTATTTTGTAGAGATGGAAACCTACATTTTAATCTTCCGTCTTCAGAGAGACCAACAGACTTATGAATTCTAACCTCATTTAAAGGAAACCCAACAACTTTTGAAATTATTTTTAATGCCAGAGTTACAGAAAAATATAAAAGTTTAAAATGCTCTTTGGTTAAAGCCTTATCTACCAGGAGAAATATCACAGGGCCTTATTAAATTTAAAAATGAAATCTGTAAGGTCAGAAAACTAAATTTTTTTTTTATTGTGGTCAAATGTACATTCAGTGAAATGTTACCTGTTAGAGGTCCGTGAGTTGCGACAAATGCATACACCCTTGTAACCTACACCGGAGATAGTGTTCTGATCATTCTAGGCAGGGCCCTGATGCCTCTATCTTAATCTGCCTCCACCCCACAAAAGCAACTACTATTCTGCTTTCTGAAATTTGATTTTAAATTTCCATTCTGTAAATCTTGCATATTCTTTTCTTTTTAAATAGATTATGCTGAAGTAGAAACAAGGATTGAAGCTTTAAGAGAATTACTTCTGGATAAATTGCTTGAGACACCATCAACCTTACATGACCAAAAACGTTACATAAGGTAAATCATCTGCAAAAATTTTGTGGAATCACGTATATCTCTTTGGTACTGGATGTATCATGTAACCTTTAAGGCTTATTTGAGGGACCTTAGGAGATTGATGAAATGGTGAAGGTAAAGACAAATAGCAGAAATTTAGGGGCACCTGGAATAGGATACCAAAATTCTTCTAATGGCCTTGGGAATAGTTATGGAGTTACTTTTTAAGAAAACTGCCATTTGGGGGAAAGGAAAAGTAGCCTCATTGCTTAGTTACCTCTTCCTCCTGCTGAGCAAGGGTTACCTCACCTAGTGGGATGGTATGGGTACCCACATTCTGTGAAATAGGGGCTCCCTGTGTGGCTTAAAGCAGAATACTGTCACACACTGGATAGGAAATGCATTATGCCACAAGAACGTGTTGTTGTTTAGAGTAAGTCCTGCAAGGTTTTAGCCTTGAATAGCTGTTTGATTTCCAAGCCTTCAGTGTCAGTGATAGAGAAATAAAAGTCGCTAAGCGAGCATACTTAAAAAAAAAATTACAGTAATGTTAAGAGGATATGTCACAGGATATGAAGAAAAGGACTTAGAGAAAACTGGTATACATTATGGGACTAGCTGTTAACTTTGGGCAACTAACTTGAGTTCTGTTTTTTAGTTTCTTCATCTATAAAATTGACATGGTAATCAAATCTGCGTCTCAGGATAGTTGCAAAGATAATCAGAAATACATTTAAGCATTTAATACAGTACCCAGCACATAAAATGTCGTCAGTAAATTTTATATGCATGTAGTTTATGTCAGGATTTGGAGACAAAACATATAAAGTTTAGGTTTTTTATATCTGTATTACAAATATTAATTTCATTTTCTGCTGGGATTTTTTGAGTATGGCCTTTGTTCTCAGAACAAGTTATTTTACAAATTTAATGGTTTTCCTCTTGAATTCGTGAAGTTTATTGAATATTCAGTGGTTATAAAATGATAGACAATGTATTTATGAATTTAGCTGTGGTCCCCATGTGACCTTTGAAAATAATGTCTCAGGAACTGGCACGGTGGCTCACACCTGTGATTCCATCACTTTGGGAGGCCAAGGCAGAAGGATTGCTTGAGTCTAAGAGTCTGCAAACCAGGAAAATCTAGACTAGCCTGGGCAACATAGTGAAAACTTGTCTCTACAAAACATCAAAAATTAACCAGATGTGGGGATGCATGCCTGTTGTCCCAGCTACTCAGGAGACTGAGGCAGTAGGATCTCTTGAGCCCAGGGGTTTGAGGCTGCATTGAGGTGTGATCATGCCACTGCACTAGAGTCTGGGTGACAGCAAGATCCTGTCTCTGAAAAGAAAAGACTGTCTTGGAGAGAGGGTTTGACCTGAAAGCTGCTGTGTGTGCAGTTGTGAACAGGGAAAGGATCTATAAGGCGTACAGCAGGAGTATGAGCCGTCGTCACTGGCAGCACACTAGTATTGCCCAGGAGGAAGCAAGCAGAGGCACTGGCGGTGGGATAAAGAGAAGGCTGTGTGATTGTGTGCTGCCACCTCTGCACGTGTGCTGCGAGCTTAGGCACTGGGCAGGATGTGTTCTGCAAGTCCTCTCTAATCCTGATCACCACCATGAAAGGATGCTTGTGTGGTGCCCATTGTACAGATGAAGACGCTGAAGCTTGCCCAGCACACACAGTGACAAGGAGGCTTGTTTGTGTGGCTTTAGAGCCTACCTTTGCTTCTCTGTAAGCTGCCTCCATAAGAAAGAATGTGGATGGGGGATTTTCCTGGTTTGCAGACTCCTAGAAATTTAAACCTGGAAATAAACCACACTTTAGTTATCCAACTGCATCATTTCTACCTAGAAAGCTACGGAGTTCCAGGGAGGTTGAGCGTTGTGTCCAGGACATGCAGCTGGGTAGTGTCAGACGTCCTGAGGCTGCTGTTTTCCGCTTTGCTCCTTCACTGTGTATGCTTTTGTGTATTTGTCACCGGTTTACACTTGTTATTTTAAACCTGCCAGTAATGTGTTAAATATTATTGAATGTGCAAATTCTTTATGTTGTGAGTTACCGTCTATATGGATAACTCATGTGTAGTTGTTATGACTATTTAACTTACTGGATATCCTTTAAAAGGTGGTGGCGGCAAAAAAGATTCTTTTAAGTAGCCTTTTAACTGCCTTTTCTCATGTCATCTTAAAGGCAAAAGAGCAGAAATATAAACAAGTCAACAATAGTTTTATGTATTTTTTAATGGTTGTTTTATTTATGATGCTTTGAGAAGACACTGAGCAATTGTTACCTTTTTTAAATTAAATTTTTAGTCACTAGGAAATAGAATGAGAACTGGGCCAAATATCTGTTGGACTTTGACATTTATGAACACCAGGTAGGACTAGAGATAGCTTTATCATGAACAAAAATGTATTAGTTTTCTTATATAGTCCAAGTTATGCATGGTAGAAGTGAAAATCAGATTACCAATATATTGTCTTACTATTGTTCACGATTTTTTCTAGTATTGTTGAGTATTTTATCTAATTTCAACCGTCCCAGTTCTTTCTTTCCTCTCCTTATTCTGTCTTGATGCTGACAGGAAGCAAAACTCTGCATATTTCTTTCCATAGCGGTGTGATCTTATCCTAATATGACAAAAATTTCCTTAATTTTTAAATTTTAAAACACTGAGCCTGTGTTCATTATAATCAACATTCTTTACATTGCTTTTTAATCTAAAAAGCCTTTAAAAAAAGTGTTATTAATATGCAGTTTTAAAAGAAATGGCAATAACATGTATCATATTCTAAACAAAGAGCTTTGAAATGAAACTATTTATTTTTAGCTGCATACCAAAAGAAAACAAGAAACTTATTTGAAGAGCCTAGCACAAGTTGTCATACTTTGAACTGAGTCTAGAATTTCTAAGAAAACAACTTTATCTTGCTTTGTAAAACTCTTATAAACTCCTTTACGTTAATAACCATTAATAAGATAATAGAAAAAAGTCTTTTGTTACTAAGTTTTGTAAGGACACGGTCAACATTTAAAAGAGGTGTATAATGTTAAAGGTTACTAAGCAAAGCTTATTGATTCCTCTTGCTGTATTCTGGAGAAAGAACCCTTGTAATGAATAGTCTATGTCCCTATTCAATAACTTAAACATTAAAAGGAACAGCATCCCTAAAGGAATGTCCCTATATTTTACTACTAATACCGAATCTGCGGGCTACGGGAGTGAAAGTGTTAGGTGAAAGCATAGCAGAGGTGTTGGGAGGCAGAACAAGCCTGTTAAGGGAGAACGCTGAAATGCATTATCCCCAGCAAGAAAGCATAGAATCACGTTCTTTGGGAATAAATGACACAATGTATTCTTTGTTATATTTATCATTCAGGTAATAAAATAGGAAAGCCTTGTGTGAGAGAGAGAATCAGATTGGATTTTGGAATCTGAAATGAATCCCCTATGCCAGGCCAAATGTCACTTATTACATTGTAGTTTTCTTCTCGTTTATGAGGAGGAGTCCTGGGTGACTTCTTAATCTGAGTAAAGCTCTTCCTTCTAGTTGACCTGCCGCTTTCTCAGCACAGAGACACATCCTGAGGAGATGGCAGCTCTCGGCCACCTCTGGGCAGCCTGAGTGTGGCCCCTCCGCAGATGCCTGAACACCTGGCTCTCCACAGCACCCAGGCCCTCCCCATCAGCTAGGAAGGTCAGGGTCCATGAGGATAGCTCGTAAGTGTGATGTCAGTGTTCTCAGCATTTTATTTGTTGCTAACATATTACAAAGTGGATTTGTTTCTCCTCTGATTGGCTGCTGATTGAGATATCTGAGTAGCACATCTTGCTACTGGTAGAATGGGCTGGAAGCATGGGCGCACCCCTGAGAGATTGAGGTCTGGCTCGAGGTCAGCTTGGAGCTATTGATGATGATTTACCACTGAACAAAAACCTCTAACCCAGAGACAAGGGACGAAATATGGCTTAACAACAGTTTTAAGACAGTAAATTCATTTGGACATGCTTTTGGAGTTGATTTAATTGGATTTAGCTTGCTACATTTATATATTTTTGTGAGGGCTGATGGCCAAATCTTAAATAATATTTGACAGAAATTTTTCAATTGAAATATATTCAAATGGTCTCTGTGGGTTTGGGTGTATTATATACAAATACTCGAAATATTTTAAGAACTATTTAGAAACTAAGAAAAACACTGAACTATACTATATTTTCTAGAGAAATATTCTCTTAGTCATAAGTGTAGACTTTAGAGATGAGTGTTGTCACCAAATCTCTTCACAGTTCAGTTAACCCTCATTTAGCTTTAGAAAGCAGTGCTTTACTGCCATCTCGTGGCCATATTTCACACTAGAAAGGAATTTAAACACTGAATTTTCCAAAGTTTTTGCCCAGCATTTGCTGGCTCCCACCTGTGTTTAATATGACTCTGAACTAAGCACAAGAACTCTGTGAACTAAACATAAATATAAAGAAAAGTGCTCATCAGGTAGATAGAATCACTACAAATTGTCCTTGTCTTTTTACAAAGCACTGATAGTTTTAATAGTTTTATTATTTATTAATTATATGAAAAGTTATTTTTAAGCTCTACTCTTTTTTTTTTTTTTTTGGGACGGAGTTTCACTCATGTTACCCAGGCTGGAGTGCAATGGCGCGATCTCGGCTCACCGCAACCTCCGCCTCCTGGGTTCAGGCAATTCTCCTGCCTCAACCTCCTAAGTAGCTGGGATTACAGGCACGCGCCACCATGCCCAGCTAATTTTTTTGTATTTTTAGTAGAGACGGGGTTTCACCATGTTGACCAGGATGGTCTCGATCTCTTGACCTCATGATCCACCCGCCTCAGCCTCCCAAAGTGCTGGGATTACAGGCTTGAGCCACCGCGCCCGGCCTCTACTCTTTTTTTAAAAAATTGTTTGTTTGTTTGTTTCTTTTGAGATGGCATCTTTCTTTGTCGCCCAGGTTGGAATGAAATTGTGAGATCTCAGCTCACTGCAACTTCTGCCTCCTGGATTCAAGCAATTCTGCCTCAGCCGCCCAAGTAGCTGGGATTACTGGTACACACCAATACACCCGGCTAATTTTTGTATTTTTAGTAGAGATGAGGTTTTACCATGTTGGCCAGGCTGGTCTTGAACTCCTGACCTCAGGTGATCCACCCACCTCAGCTTCCCAAACTGCTGGGATTACAGGCAGGAGCCACCTCACCCAGCCAAGAAATTCGAATATATTTAATTGAGAACTAAATATTAAAGACTAATATTTGACGGGACAAGACTAATTGATACAATTTTGGCTAGCCTTTAAAAAGTAATGATTGTAAAATATCCTAGCGTTTCCCTTTGGCCTCATTTCTAAGTGATGAAGCCTGCTTGCTCAACCTTGGACTTGCTTTTTCAGGTATTTGTCTGACCTTCATGCCCCTGGTGACCCTGCTTGGCAATGCATTGGAGCCCAACACAAGTGGATCCTTCAGCTCATGCACAATTGCAAAGAGGGCTACGTGAAAGACCTGAAAGGCAAGGATTTCTCTTCCACTGTATTATGTGATTCCTTCATGTCATTTTAATACATTTTGGGAATGTTTAATGATGAAGGGAATGACTACCTAACTTTCTTGGTATCTCTTTTTTTGTTTTGTTTTGCGGATTTTTTGGCCACTGGTTAGCATTATGCTAAAGAAAAGGGATGACTCTTTTACTATGTCTGTTTTTGTGGTTGATGGGTAGTGTTGACAGAGGTTTGCATCAGGGAGCAGTTGACATTTCGAGGCAGGCAGCATGATGCTGAGGAAGTGACGTTGGTCTTTGGTAACTGTCAGTCGGGGCATTGTTTCATCAGGGGTATGTTAAGTCCTGCTCTGCACCAGGCACTGCACCCAGTGCTAGTGAGACGTAGCCACTGTTTCCCGGAGTTACTACTAGAGGAAGGGAAAGCCGATGAACATGTAACCAACGAAATCAAACACTGGGACAGGTGATGAAAAGAAAAAAAACAGCATGTTCCAAAAGGGAGTAACTCAGGAGAAGGCTGTAGATGGCCGGTGTGGGAATGTCTCAGAAAGGCCTCCATATTAGAACTGGAAGGATGAGAAGTAGCTTACTAGCCAGCTCAGCCTGAGAAAGGGACTACCTGTGTAGATCCCTGAGGGAAGCTGGGAGAAAGAAGTCAAAGAGCTATTTGCATGCAGGCTAATTGGCTTTTGTTTGCATACTATCATTTGAAGAATATTGAGTATATTGAATGCCTGCTACGCTTCAGACACCGTTAGGTGCTAAAGTGACAATAGTTAGTGCAACAGACAAGGGCCTGGCTCATGCAAGCTTACAACATAGTAGGGGAGATGGGTAACCTGCCAGCTATATTATGTGCTGCTTCCTATGACTAGGGAAGTTCTGTGTAACATTGGAGTGCTTAGGAGTAGCCTCTGATCCAGGGTTTTGAGGTCAGGGGAGTGACATTCTGAGATATGAAGGAAGTGACATCTCTTGAAATAGAGGAGGAAAGCATTTAAGACTGTTCCAGGAAGAGAGAATATGCACAGCTTTCAAGCATGAGAAGGCCTCAGAATCCTGTGTGGCTGGAACTTAGAGCGTGGAGGTGGAGTGAGGAGCCGAACTTTCTTGGCCACTGTGACAGGTTCGGACTTCATCCCAAGTGTGACAGGAAGTCGTTGACGGATTTTAAGTGAGGGTTGGTGGGGTGGGGGAAGACAAGGTCAGACATACTTTTGAAAAGAGGATGACTCTGGCCACCCATGGTAGGTGGCTGAGAGGGAGCAAGCCCAGAGCAGCGAAGCTGGCAAGGAGACAGGCATCCAGCCTTGTGTGCAGGTGGTGGGAATGTGAAGAAGAGCATGGACTCCAGGGGCTTTCAGGAAATAGAATTGATAGGACAGAGTGATGGGCAAATGAAGAGGAGGAAGGGATGAGCAGTGATTTCCAGATGCCTGACTGGCAGCCAGTTAGGGTGATGGTGCTATTGAGTTAGGGAACATAGGGGAGAAAAATGATTCCACCTCTTTGTCTGGACAGCGTGACTTGGGGTTGTCTGACATGTAAGTAGAGAGGGAAGTAGTTGGATTTAGAGACTGAGAGATGAGCATAGTGGGCATATAGGTGGTCCCTGAGAGCTCGTGCATTCACCCAAGATGATGAAAAAAGAAGCAAACCCAGGAAAGAGTCTTGACAACTGATGTTTAAGGGGCTGGTAGAAGAAGAGAAGCCTGCAAAGGAGACAAACAAGGGGCGGTCATGGCGGGAGGGAAACACAGAAGGGAGTGGTCAGCAGAATCGCTAAGACGAAGCAGAAGATGAAAGAGAAGTGTCCTTACAATTGCACTTAGGCTGTTGGTGGTGACCCTGGCAAATGCAGGGTCGGTGGCCTGAGCCCCTAACGGGATGACGTAAGGAGTAGTGGTTCTTATCAGGTCCCTGGGAAGATCAGGGGCTATTACAGGAGAACCATCTTGGCATAGAAGGAAGTACAATGGAGGGTTGCCATTGTTTATTTCTAGCATAGTTTTGTAGTGAATTAGTTGGCTTGGGTTTGCGTACTTTCCAGCTGTGATTCTGGTTTTTTCTATGCTTGATATTTAAGAAAACCCAAATATCTCTTTGCTGAGGCCATATCAACATTCCCATTAATGTCATTAATTATTTTATATTTTTAGCAAGTAAAAACAGCAAATGTTACGCACAGTCTGTAGTCTTTGAAATATTTAGAGAGTCTTACATATTTATTTCTCTTTTGATTCAACTAATAGTTTCTGAGTCTACTCTGTTCAACAGAGCTCTCAACCTTGAAGGCCCACTAGAGTCCACTGAGGCTTTTTAACAACCAGTTATCAATTCCTGGCCTTACCCCCTCCCTCCGTGCCAAGCACATTCTAGTCTCTTGAGGTGGAGTCCAGGCGTAGGCGTTTTCAAGCTCCCAGGAGGTTCAGGTGCAGCCAGGGCTGATCACTAGGGTGCTGGATGCTGTGCCAGGAGCAGGAAGTGCAGTGCAAGCCGGCTTCTTGGAGCTTGTGGTCTAGTGAGAGTCACATCATCTAAAAAAATCACATAGATAGTATATGTTCAGTTGGAATTGTGACGAGTGTGAGGAAGTGGGGAGTAAAGAATCTTCTGAAAATGTATGACAGGAGGGTGCAGTCTGGTTGAGGGGAAGTCCAGGGAAGTTTCCTAGAAAAGGTGAAATTTCAGTTGAACCTAAATGACGATAGTTCTCTAGATAGCTGTGGAGAAGCGTTCCCGACACCTTGTAGGTGCTCAGCAAATGTCACTGGTCTCCAGCAAAGGTGGCGATGAACACATATTCTTTCTGGAAACAATCTGAATGCATAATTTGTATTAAAACATTTGAATTTCTGGAATATGTGTGTAATTTATGAAGACAACATATGGACTTTTTGAAATTGGAAAAATTCCAGAAAATTTGATATGTCTCATCATATCTTTATCTCATATATCTGATAACCAATATTACATCACCAAAGGTCTGAATATTTCTCGGAGATAGAGGGAAACACACCTTCATCCTTCGTTTCCTGACATCTTAATTTGTTGCTATCTATATTCACTCTAACGGCTTAAAATCAGCAGTTTGGAAAAACGAGAAGATGACAAGAGCTTTTATGTAACTCACTTACTCTGAGCAAGCGTGTTACCCACCTTGTCATCACTTGGAAAATAATGGAAAGAATGTACATGAAATGGGAGCAGTGCCTCAGGTGACTTTCATTACTTCATCTTTTCATTAGAAAGTGGAAACAATTCCTTGCAACTCTTTGAACTTTACAGTTTTAATGACAATACAACATAAATGTCTTAAATTCATAGGCCATATTTGATTTTTTTTCTTTTGATATTCAGAACATGCTTAACTGTTCTCCCTGTCATTTTCAGCAAACATTGCTGATCTAAATCTCGGTAATTCTAGCACATGAGTCTTTTAACCAGAAAATTGGGGTGGTTTATTGAACTTAGGTCAGAAGCAATTTTCACTATTATATTTTGGAGAATCCCACATGTATTTAAAAGCAGAAAGGATAACGTAACAATACCCCATGTATTCACCCTGACTTCAGCAGTTACTACCTCATAGCCAATCTCATTTTATCAGCTCATAGCCAGTTTTACCTCTTTCTCTCCCCTTCTTCACCCTTGATTATTCTAAAACAGATCACATCGTTTTATCCATAATTGATTCAGTATGTAGTTTTTAGAAATAAGGATTCTTTTTAAAAACTGTAGCCAAAATACTGTTATCATTACCTAAAATATTAATACTTTTCAAATATGAAATACTCCAACACCAAATTCAGAAAGTTTAATTTCTCCCGTATCTTTCTAAGTGCATCAATACTATTCCCTTTGAACTGATAGTCAGTGCATAGGCAAATGATATGAAATGTGGCATAGACGAAGACAGAACATTTCCTCGAATGCAAGAAGAATTGCCATTAGTGAAATAGAATGTGCTTTGCCCAGTTTGCACTTCGGCATTTTTCTGTTTGTGATCATTTCTTTATGTTTGTCATTGCACACATGTTAACTTTAATATATACATATCTACATTTACATCTACGGGCATTGTCATTATATCTATGTATGGGTATGTGTGCATGTGTTTATATAAAATATTTGCCTTAATTAGAAGTTTGCTGGGAATACTCACAAATCTTTTCTGTAATCTATAACTGTTGTTGATGAGCAACCTCGGTGGATGTTTTGTTATTGTCTTAATTATATGTAACATAAATGTAAGGTAATATGGGGAAGGCCTACTAAATAGTATTTGGAATTTCTTTTGAGCATCCCCTCATAATTGTGACATTTTAATTGTGGAAGAAATCTGAGAAACTGTCTAGTTCTGTGGAAGACTTTAGATCTATTTCGCATGTGACAAAGGTGTCTCAGAGAAGCCAGGGGACAGACCTGCATCCTCCATATCCTGCGTAGGGGTGGGACTAGTGGGTGTCCAGATCTCTTCCCCTCTCACCTGATTGCACTTCCTCCAGACCAGTGAGTTACGGAAATAGGTTACTGAACACCTCCCTCTGTGTTACATTGTCGGAGCAAACATTGCATCAGACAGGATTTCTGAATGTGATGTCAGAGCAGATGAGCACTTCCCTGGTATGGAAAGGCTGGCTAGTATTTGGGTATTCATGAAGAGCTGCACCTGAAACTAGCCAAGCTAGATGAAGTGCTTGTGGTCTTTATTACTTTTATGCTATTTTGCCATACATGAGTGAATTCTACTAAGGAAATTTTACGTAGACCTCATCACTAACCTCCAAAATCATATGTTCAATGTAAATAAATGCTCTGAGAATGAGCAAGTTAAGAAAATGGAGGTGTGTGAGAGAGCATCCAGTCCCCTAGCAGGGGTCCTGGGAACCATAAGGCTGTTCCTGGGAATGTCCACAGTGCTCCCATCAGAACCAAAGGAACTCATGGCACCTAAGTTGGATGTAAAGCAGCAGAGCTGGTGCCCACAGCGGATCCTACCTCTGTCTTGATTCAAGTGTGTGTGATTCTTTTCTGATGTGCAGTGCTTGATGACAGAGTACTTACTTGTTTGCTTGGCTCCTGCTGTTTCCTTGAATTGATTATAGCTGTCCACTGGAGGCTAGAGCATTTGAAAAGGCAATTACTACCATAAGAAATTGTTTAGAAATGATTTGCCGTAAAAGGACTGCCTACATTTTATCTGGTACTTTGTTTTGAAGCTTGTTTTGTTTTGTTTTGTTTTGTTTTGAGCTGGAGTCTTGCTCTGTCGCCCAGGCTGGAGTGCAGTGACACGATCTCGACTCACTGCATCCTTCGCCTACTGGGTTCAAGTGATTCCCTTGCCTCAGCCTCCTGAGTAGCTGGGATTACAGACAGGCGCCACCATGCCCATCTAATTTTTGTATTTTTAGTAGAGTTGGGGTTTCACCATTTTGGTCATGCTAGCCTCGAGCTCTTGACTTGTGATCAACCCACCTTGGCCTCCCGAAGAGCTGGGATTACAGGTGTGAGCCACTGCACCAGCCAGCTACTTTGTTTTATGTGAGTTTTCTCAGGAACCTGCTTTTAAGATGAAAGCTTGCTGCATTCCAATATAAAGAAACAAGTTTTAAGTAGTTCCTCTATTATAATATCTGTACTTGGACTATTAACACTGTGGAAGAGAGATGCTTGTAATTGTTTAAGTAAATCCACAGCAGTGGATAAGAACTGAGATAGCTTTGTGAAATGAAACACAACTTAAAATGGAAAGACTATAAATATTTCAAACAAAAATAGTTCTGGGTGTCTTTTTAAAGTAAGTGTGCCTTTTATGCATGAATCTAAGAAATCTCATTAGCATATAAATATTTTAAGTCTAATTTTTTAAAGCAAAGACTTTTGCTTTTCCCTTTGGTGGTTTGGGGGAAAAATGTTAATTGTATATAGTCCTGTGGTCTTCAGAGGAAATTCTATGAGCAAAGATGGTGATAGATTTTCAGAAACAGCGGTCCTACATACAAAACTGCCTTTTCCCAAGAAAGATCCTTTTGTAGATGAAGCATTTGGCAGCAGAGTTGGCCGTAAGGTTGATATTCCTATGAGTTCTGCATTAGATCTTTTCTCTGGACTCAATTTTGTAGTAATAGCATACACTGGTGCTAGCAGATGGTGCCCTTCAGAGGAGAACACAAGGACAGGACAAGAGCTTACCCTTGCACCTTACGCGCACCTGATCCTTTCCCCCACATTCTCCACACGCCTCTTCCAGCCCCTAACTCTGTAGCCCAAATATGATCTTTTAGGTTTTTCTAAGAGTGAAAAAAGATGGGAAAAATAAGAATAAAACTAAGGTTAACATTTTTAAAACTCATCTTGAAACTTTTAAATAGTAATGGAAGAGTTTATTGTGTTTTTCCAAACTCAACAAGTTAACCATTTTGCTTCTCTACCCCCATATTTAAAGCAGCCTTGTTCTGAATTGTTACACATGTTAAACTTTTACTACCTTATAAGAAGTGTCACCCATCTCTTAAAATCCCTGTCAAATAGGTCTAAAATTAGACTGAGTCTTCACGTTTCCTGCCAGGAAAAAGCCTTTGGTTAACCCCCTACTGCCATTCACAAACAGGATTTTTAAAGGTGGTCTTCAAAGGTGTTTTTTCTTTGTTCTGAATGTGAGTTAAAATATATGCTGGCTACGTTTAATAACTTAAGGGAAAAGGCATCAGGCTACTCGTAAAGTAATTATTCCTGTCTTTCAGAGATTTAGTTAATTTTTACTTCTCAAAAGGACATATTAGAATTAGGGTTCAGTAGGCAACATTTAGAACACGAGTCACAGTATTAAGTAAGCCATAAGTTCTCAAGAATAGCCACAGAGTGCAAGGAAAGACATTTATACCTGGCTTAGGTTCTCTTTGAAAGCTTAGAGATGTTATGTCCCACCTGAGTGGTTTATTTTGAGTCATCAAAAAAAACATGAGTGGTGGAGCTATTATAGAAAGAAAACTGAAGAATAGGCTATGCTAAATAGCTACCCTTTTAATAATTTCTAACACTCACTAGAGTATTAATTACATTTATCTTACTGCAAGAACCTTAAGATACACAAAGTCCATATCAACTCAAGCTCATAACATACATGCATAAATCATATTATTACAGTTATTTATGATTTTGAATTTACATAGTATAACTAAACTCTTATATCTTGATATTTTAAAAATACAGCTAGGACCTTTATGTACATATTTTATATCATTTTTTTAAAAAAAGTATTGGAGTTAATATTACATATAATTCTGGTATTACCATAATACAGGGTTAGGTAGACTTCCTGTATGCTAGATTAAATTACAGCCTCCATTAGGAAACCATTATTAGCACAGTCATTGAATTTTCTATGGAACCATACAAGTATTTCCATGGTTAAAAAGTCAGTGTAAGTTTATTGTTATGTATATGCTAAATCTTTTAATAAAATTATAATTTTAACTTTAAAGTTGTCATATGAATATGTACATTAGTAAACTTTTCTAGAGATTGTAAAATTTTCTAGAGATTGTAAAAATTGTTTCTCCCTCAATATTTTATCACAGCATGAACCCAAGATGAGAGAGGTTGGTTTAAAAAGAAAAAAAGGAAAGGCATAACTGCAGCAAGTAAGATATGAGATGCTAGTTGGATTTCCATCTTCCCATCCCTGCAGCTAAGCACTTGGGTGGTGCCTTTGTGACCTGTGTACAGCTGTCAGTGGGCTGACCGCCTGGGAGGCTTCTGCTGTGCACTTGTTCATTTGCATGCTGTGATGACAGAGGCTTTGCAGAATTGTCTTTAGAAAATGAAATGCTTAGTGGAGTTTTATTTACCTGCTTTAAGATTTAGAAGCTATACTGTGTATTGTGTGTGTGTGTGTGTGTGTGTGTGTGTGTGTGTGTGTACATATATGTATGTATAAATATATACGAGTGAGGAAGTAGATTCAGGAGAGGGAAGTGGAAGAAGAGTGCCAGTTATGATTGCAATCAAAATTACCTTCCGTCCAGCAAGGCGGTGGTCAGATTTGCCTTTCCCTTTTGTCACTTTTTCAGAAAAAGAAAAAAACCCAGGTGATATTTATTATATCACAACTTAGACTTGAAATGCATATCATTAGAAACCATTACTGTTTTTTTTTTGTTTGTTTTGTTTTTTGAGATGGAGTTTCGCCCTTGTTACCCAGGCTGGAGTGCAATGGTGCGATCTCAGCTCACTGCAACGTCCACCTCCTGGGTTCAAGCAGTTCTCCTGCCTCAGCCTCCCGGGTAGCTGGGACTACAAGCGTGTGCCACCATGCCCAGCTAATTTTTGTATTTTTAGTAGAGACGGGGTTTCACCATGTTGACCAGGATGGTCTCGATCTCTTGACCTCGTGATCCACCCGCCTCGGCCTCCCAAAGTGCTGGGATTATAGGCGTGAGCCACCGCGCCCGGCCAGTAGTTGTTACTGTTATTTGTGAATAGTATAGTTTTAATTACCAGCATGCAGGTCAGCAATTTTTATATCATTGTTTTACATAATGATTTGATTTAAAATCTAATTTGAAAGCAATTTTATCCTCCAAATTAAAATTAAGGCTAATAATTAATACTGGTAATTATTAAGCAGTTTTTTTTTTTTTGAACTGAGGACTTGAGAATTTGATTTCTTTTGGAATAGCATAGCACTCATTTGTAGATCTCCGTGTAGTAAACGAACAGCTGTTGAATATCACAGGAAAAAGTTGGATTAAGGTCTCTTTTCTTGTTTCTTCTATTTTATAATAGATTCTAGTCACCTTACAATGAATAATCTATCTTTTTTGGATCAGACAGGCCAAAAAGGCTATGTGAAAAGGACCTTTTCAATTTGTGATTGTAGCAGCTGGTTCTTTTCTACTACCCTGGCTTACTGTGCATCTGGAAGACGACTTCTGGCAGCCGGAAGTCATTTCATGTCTAGTCCCCGTCCTTCATAGAAAAAAAATTTTGATGATGTCAGACATACATTGAATACTAACTTTACTTGGTAATTTAAAAATATTGATTATGGTAAGCATTTTTATTCTGTATTCTGTCAGGTTTGTGATTTCTTTATATGTTCTAAGCATTTTTCTGCATATAAATCTATATGAAACTGCTAAAAGACATAGGACTTTAATAAAATAATACATTTTGTTTTGGTTATTCACTTTTCCAGCTTACTTATTACAAATATATGGTTCTTGCATAACTAGCCAATAGTAGCTAATAAATACTTCTTCAAAGTTTATACCTGTAGTTTTGCTTTTAATTTACATTTCCTTTTTTGAACTCTGGCTTTGAATGATATTGAAATACACATCCAAAATGCTGCCTGGAGCCTGTGAAGGACAATCCTGAGTGAGTTAATAGGGGCTTCTTAACTATGCCTCCCTTTGTTTCATTTCGATTAAATGATTCTCTTTAAGGAAATGCCCGTCAGAACTTTTAAAATGTTATATATATACATAAAAAAGCATATGTATACGTAGACACAGATTTAATTTTTAACTGTGCCTTGATACGCCCACCCCACCCCCACCCCCAGCTTTGGCATTGAAATTCTTGTGTGTGGTGTGCTTGAAAGGAATCCCATCCTGCCTGTGTCTGTAGAGGCTCCCGGCCCGTGTTTGGTCAACAAGCAACAGTGGGTGGTCGGGCTGCTGTGCAGGACAAGGGCCCGCTGTGCACAGGAAAATGTGTTCAAAGGTGTTTAAGGGCGGTGAGGAAGTCGGCCACCCTTTTGAGAGTCTGAGGCTGCAGATCAGTGTTCCCCACACTATTGTAGACTGTGAGAAAACTTGATATAGGAGGGATGAAGGATGAGAAAACAGTAATCTTACTCACCTGGCCCTGCATCTGCAGGCTTCCCTTAAGAAGGGTCTCTTCTGCCCTTTATGTCGCATAGAGTCTGTTAAAAAAAAAAAAAAATACTGCTATTTAAAATCAGAAAGACTTGCACAGCTTTGCGTGGAAAGGATTTGACTGATAAGGTTTCCTGGAAGTTATACAGAATTCTAGGTATAATAAGCATTTTCTACAGAGTCTTCTTAAAGTCCTTATCAGTTTTCTGAAGTGTTGTAGGATTTAGACTTATTAAACCTTTAAGTTTTTTAGCTGTCTGGAAGATTTTTCCAGACCAATAGTTCAAGATGAAGCTGAAGTTTTTGTATAGTAGAAATTTCACAGTTGTTGGAAAAAAATATCAGATGTTTCAATTTGTTCATGGCAAATTGTCAAAGATTGTTTATTTTCTTTTAGAAAAATAATAAATTTTAAATTTTTGATTATTTCTACACTTCTAGTGAACTTACTAGGATTGTTTCATTAGTGTTCTGAAGAAAATAATTTCTGTAACTTCGGAAAACAAATTTTCCAGCTGTTTTTCTCTTGTTGAAATAAAATTTCCAAAGGTATTTTTTTCTAATTTTATATTTGCTTATAATTTGTTAAACATATCCTCATACTTAAAATTGGCAAAAGAATTTAACATTGCAAGCATATGTTAAAGAAACTTTATTTAACTGGAAAAATAAAATACTAACTTTTGACTTCCAGTAGTTAAAAACTTAGTTGTGTCTTTTTTTTAATGTTAAGTGATTAAAGAATTTTTTTTTCTTCCAAGATACTTCTTCCAAGCATTCTTGATAACTTGTATCTTTCCTTTGATATACTGACAAAATGATAACTCAGATACTAGT
Source organism: Cebus imitator (assembly GCF_001604975.1). Taxonomy (NCBI): domain Eukaryota; kingdom Metazoa; phylum Chordata; class Mammalia; order Primates; family Cebidae; genus Cebus; species Cebus imitator. The sequence continues at coordinate 251,654 of NW_016107938.1, forward strand.
GTGGGGAAGTTAAAAGATATAGCTAGATGCTAAAAATATTTATTTCCAGAATTTTATTTTGTATCATTTTTCCTACAAACATTACATAGAATTTTATAATTAGAAATACAGAAATACTACAGTAATGATTTCTCATGCTATAGGGTCATGTGCCTGTTTGCAATTTTGTATTCAGAGTAATCTATAGTTATTCCTCAGGTAACTTTGAGAGATTACAACCAAATGCTTTTGATTTTACAAGCACTTATGCATTTGAGTGTGTTTATTAGTGGGCTTACTATCTTTAAAATAGCCAGGCTGAAGTCCATAACAAATATCATAAAATTCTGATATAGTTTTCACTATTACTTTTTTATTGTGTTTAATATTTTTGTGATGTAATTTCCATTTTAAGACATAATTTCCACATTTGCTGTATGTGTAGAGGCAAACTTTATACATTTAAAATGACACCACCACTGATCAATCTCCTAAATTGTAGGAGTAGTGACCAGAGTAAGTGTCTTTTCTGTGGTGTTCTCAGTGGTGATTTAAAGTTTCTAATTTAAACTTTGAATCATAGAGTCAGAATTGTATAGCTAAAAAGACTTTTTAAATTGCATAGTACAAAGCCCTAATTTTTACAGGTATATTTTACAGGATAGGTCAGTGGCTCCATGAGCTGCCGCAGAACCCCATACCAACTGCATGACCATGAAAAGTCTTAATAAAATTAGTCCCTGCCTCAATTTCAAACATAGGGAATAATTCATTAGTATTGGCCCAAATGAGAACCTTTTATCAGGGCTAAAGGTAATAACTTCCTACTTGACAAAAGGCTTTTTAAAAATTTTCATCCAGAAAAAAAAATTCTAGGGACATTTCATTTCTAGAGAAAATTTACTCCCAGGAAAACAAGTAACCTCTCAAAACTCATATGAATACAGCATTAGTTTAAAAAGGACAGAGTTAAACACAATTTTATGTTGTTATGGGATGTTAAAAACTGCACCCGGCCAACATATGCTTTATGTAATGTGCATAGTTTTCTTAATGAGATATTGCTAAAATGTTGTAAGGTGAAACAAGACAAAATAGGCTGATATGTGAAATATTTAAAGCCTTTTGCTGATTTTATATTTTGTAGAAACTGTTTTTTTCTTTTTTATAGAAAAGCTTACTTATGAAACCAGTTCATACTTCTAATAATTTTGCAAGATAGAAATATTAAGTCATGTAATTTAAAAGGAGTGTCAGAATTCTCAAGGTTTTTTTATTTTTTTATTTTTTGACACTTGGTCATAAATAATTTGTGACAACTGATATTTAAAATGTTTATATTACTTTTCAAAGCATAAGCTTTCTAATTCTCTTTAAAACAACTCATGCTAAGATGATTTTTTTACGGTAAGAAAAGTACAAGTGTTAGGGAGAGAAATACATTTCTAAGCCGGTACCCACTGTTTAGTTTGCAGGGCTTATGCACACAGCATGTACAGCTATGAAGCGCTACCTTCTGGTCACTCAGCAAAAACACACCTTCCAAATGTATTCCAGATGCTGATTAGTCCTGACTGGCATGTGCTGTTCTAGCTCCCTGCTGCTGTGTTTACTTCTGGTAATGCCAGGGTACCAATTAGAAAATTAGCTCATGTTTACCTTTCTTTTCCTGATATAGAAAAGTGATGATGTGGTTTCTAATAGAACAAAAGCATATTAATATAGTTTCTGTTATTAAAGGAAAAGATAAGTCAATCTTTTAACCATTACAAAAGTCAAGATGTCAAATGGTTTAATATTAATTTAAAGTTATAAAAATACAAGTTTGGGGGAGAAAACTTTTTCTGAAATAATTGTATTATTTGCAGGAATGGTATATAGTGTATTTTCAGGAAACTAGGAAGTATTTTTCTTCTTAATCATAAATTCATAGTTCTGAAACCTTCAAGAGTAAGTGAAATTTAACATTTTAAAGCATTCTCTTATTATACTTTTAAAACGTACATTTTAATATAAATTTATATATGTATTTTTAATGTGTTGCTTAGTTTGGGCCCCTTTATTTTCTTCTTTATGTTAGAAAATTCATATTTTGGTATTTATTTTCTGAATTCCACAATTGATAGAAGTGACAGCTGTATAAACTTCAAAGGAAAATGTCATAAATCACTAAAACTTCGACACACAAATGTATTTTATATGAAAAAAGTCGATTAGAAAAAAAAATTCTTCACTGTAGTTTTTTATTCTGTATCACATATTTATTATAACATAGTGGATTATATAAGCCTTCTCATCTTAGCTGTAATATATTCCAAAGTACAAATGTATGCACAGCATTTATTTAGCACAGTGGCCAAAACATGGTAAGTCTTCAAAAAATTTGTATTGAACTAAGAAATGTGTTAAAATGATTTAATTTCTATTTCTATAAGGCCGACCAGGTAGAATGTGTGGGTACGTAGGGAGATAGATGATAATGTGTCACATCCAGCGGCATGTGACAGGAGGGCCCTGAGATCAGGCCTTCTCTCACCCCACAATCTCTGTTTACCTCTTCTGCTTAGCGGTTTTTTGTACTATATTTTTATTGTTTATTTATCTATTGGTTTATTTTCTGCTTCCATCCCCAGAATGTAAACACCTTGAGAGCAGGGCCTTAGATATTATTCATCACTTTAGCCCCAAGGCCTGCAATTTTTTGCATGTGGAAGGTGCTCAATAAATACTTGTTAAGTGTTATTAAATAGCTTGCATGATCAGAGGCACCAGCATATTACTTTAATTTATAAACGTGTTTTATCTTAGCACCTGAAAACAAATCCATAGGCTTTTAATATTTTATTAAGTTATAAAATAAAAAATGTATTTTTTAGTGTCAGTCACTTACTACATGTGGGCGGGAGTTATTTGTGGAAGGTTCAGTGACTGTGGGGAATATGGGGATATATTCAGTTCTTATCCCTGAGAAGATAGCAGTCTTTGTTGGAGATGGGCAATACATAGCTGTTAGTAAACTATGGACAGTAGAATGTGAAGCCAATTAAATTATATACATTCTCACTGCTGTCAGAGGGCAGAAAAGATAGATAACACTTTAGGTAGATAAGAGTAAGAGGTGGCTTTGTGTAATAGCTTTGTTTCAAGTTGCACCTTCAGGATGTGGGTTTAAATGGATGAAGAGAGTATAGCAAAGAAGACAGGAAAATGTAAGGTGTCTTTTTGTAGGGAGAATATTTAAGTGTCCTATGCACAGTACTATAAATACTCTGTAAATGCACATTGAATTCAGTTTATTTTGAAGGTCTTTTAATACTCAGCTAAAGAGCTTAGAGTGGTGTTTATAGACTAACAGGCAAATTTTACCACTTCACGTCAATGTCTTACTAACTTGTTTGGCAACATGGAATTCTATTCCTAATGGCTTTTGCAATCTGTTTTAGAGAAATTGTTTCCTAATTCTCAAGATAATTTGGGTTGGAAAACATTGAGATAGACTTTATCCTGCGGGTTTTCTGGAAAACTTCTGAGAAGAGAATTTAAAAAGCAGTATTTGAGTGTGAGACAATAAAGACAATTTCTTAACAGTAGTAGAATGTTTTGACTTCTGGAATATGAAGTGTGAGGTGAAAAGGAACAACACTAGGTGACTTGGTATTAAGAATAGCACTAGGGGGTGAAATCCCACGTGTCCAAGAAACAAATGGTGGGTTTTAGGGATTAAAAATGTAAAGTGTGGTATTAAGGGAGAAGTCAGAGAAGATTTATGCTACAAAAATGTGTAAGTTGGCTGCATTTAAAGAAACAAGAGTTCAAATTCCATGACTTTTTCTCGTGCCAAAAGTTGTTTTGCAAAATATGATTTTTCTTGCTAATTTTTGTGTTTATAGCATCATCCTCCCACCACCCCACAGCTTTGCTGAGCTGGGAATGACTTTTACAGTCTATTTAGAGAATATAGTTTTTATTTTATATTTAAGAGTGCAGCAATTGAGCAAGAAATAGCCTCAGAGGAGCAGTCCATTAAATCAACTAAGCAAGAGCATGTAGAGCATACGGAAATCTCTCCTTTCTTTCCCAGGTAGCCCAGGCCTGCACAGTCCCATGTTGGATCTCGATAATGATACCCGTCCCTCTGTGTTGGGCCATCTCGGTCAGACAGCGTCCCTGAAGAGAGGCAGCAGCTTTCAGTCTGGTCGAGACGACAGTAAGTATCTCCCTCCACTGCCACTGGGTCTTTTAAATTTGTACTTGTGTAATGTCAAACATTCTTCTCTTGGAAAATTCCCCAATTTGTGTTATTTCTAAGTATTATCAGCCATCATCTCTTTTGCTTGTAACAGTAACTACCCAGTAATTTAATAATTAAAATATATATGACATTTAAAGAAATGCCATTTGATTTTTAATTGAGTCATTGGGTGCAGGTCAGTGTTTATTCAACATATTTACTTCCAGTCTGGTTTTACTTTTTCTGTGGTTGAATTTTTTAAAAGTACCACAGAAAAAAAATTCTATGAGAACTTCATTAAGATGGAATTTGCAACAAAAGTAATTTCTATCAGCATATCTTTTTTGGTGAAATTTAACTTTGGTTTGGAAAGAGGGATTAGTTGTTAATTAAACATAAAATAATTACTAATACTTTTTCCTAAGATGAAGCATCTAAAATTTTGAGTATATTGCATTTCTGAACTTTCTGGAACTGTTTCCCTATTTGAGATACAATATGATCAACTATCATGCTTTTATGCACCACATTAGATGCCGCTAGTCATGAGCCATTTGCAATATCAATAACAGATTTAAGAAACTTAAATAGAGTAATGGAAATACCTTACCTTATATTAAATTCAGATACCTCTAAAGTTGTTTTAAAATGTTTTACATCATTCTCACAAGCATCGAAGTACTGAATTTTTCCAAGGTTTTATTATTATAAATGAATGTTCATCATAAGAGCACCTTAAAATTAGATGATTCATTTGTACAAAATGAAGGGGTTCCATCCTGTTGGTATTCCTTCTTGTCTGATTCCTATTCCTCTCCCAGCTCACCAAATGTTAGAATAAACAATGTTATATGAGAACCATTTGCTCCTACATTCTATGGGGTGGCATCTAACATTATATAATGTTGAATGTAATTGCACAGAGGAGTTGAGATCTTATGAAACATTATTCTGAGAAAGATACTGTGTAAGAATCCATTTGCTGCCATATAAAGCTGCGTTAGTCTGTTTGTGTTGCTATAAAGGAACACTGAGGCTGGGTAACTTATAAAGAAAAGAGGTTTATTGGCTCACAGTTCTGCAGGCTGTACTGGGAGCATGGTGCTGGCACCTGCTTCTAGGAGGCCTCAGGAAGCTTCCAATCATGGCAGAAGGCAAAAGGGGAGCCAGAGTGTCACATGGCAGGAGAGAGGGAGTAAGGGAGAGGATGGAGATACCAGGTTCTTTTAACCCATTTTCTGTTTAGGGAAAAAAAGTGCAGCTCACTGCCAGCACTCACTTAATTTTACATAAACATGCTCTTTGAGGCTGAAGCAAATCTCACTGATTTTCAGCGTGAAAACAAAGTATAAAATCTGTTCTTGGGGCCAGGTACAGTGGTTCAAGCCTGTAATCCCAGCACTTTGGGAGGCCAAGGCAGGCGGATCACAAGGTCAAGAGATCGAGACTATCCTGGCCAACATGGCGAAACCCTGTGTCTACTAAAAATACAAAAAATTAGCTGGGCGTGGTGGTGCGCATCTGTGGTCCCAGCTACTTGGGAGGCTGAGGCAGGAGAATCTCTTGAACCCAGAGGTGGAGTTGCAGTGAGCCTAGATCGCGCCATCGCACTCCAGCCTGGTGACAGAGCGAGATTCCTACTCAAAAAACCAAACAACAAAAAAACTGTTCTTGGAATTATTTCTAAATAGAACTCGTCTCTAATCCTAATGTAATAGAAATGTGTATGGTGTTCCATTAGGATTAGAGACAACAGTGTTCTTGAGGCAAATGGGAAATGAGTGAAACAGCTGGATCTTGTGTGAACTAATAGAGCAAGAACTCATTATTGCAAGGAGGACACCAAGCCATTCATGAGGGACCTGCCCCCATAACCCCCGCCAACATTGGGAATCACATTTCAACATGAGATTTGCTGGGGACAAAACATCCAAACCAGTCAAAGGCAAACTTTCAGTGTTTCCATTTTTAGATTTTCTGGTCCTATTTTTCACCTTGTCAATGGACCCTTGACACAGCTGGCCGTGGCCTGTGCCCTCCCATCTGGAAAACAGGCGTTATCAATTACTGATGGAAAGAAGAGTCTGTAATTGCTGTCTCCAGATGAAACCCACCAACCTCAGAATATCATCATGATGTAATCACCTGGTTAATTAACTGTTCTGTTAGACTCTAAGCTGTAAAGGCAGCGTCTGCCTTGTTCAGCATTCTGAGTGAGTTTTGATCCTGTGGAGCTGCATGATAAGCACATGGTCGATCCTCAATAAATATTGACTGAATGAACAAATCAAAGTTTACAATGTGACCTTACGAACCATTCCTTTCACACTTGTGAAAATGAATTTAAAACTTTTTCTGCGACTTCTAGCATAGACAAAGGGCTAATATGCCTAATAAATAAAGAGGCTCTACAGGCTACGTAGAGGAAGTCTCAGTGGTTCATACACATGTGAATGGACACTAACCTGACAATAAGAGAGGTAGCGAACACTACAGTGAGATATGAGGTTGGCAAAAACGCTTGGTGTTGATCATTTTGTTTTGGGTTTTCTACATTAGTTGATTGATGAGGCCACTACTTGCACATGTAATTGGTGGAACTGGTGTAAATAACCCCTTTAGAGGGCAATCCCATAAATGTATCAAAATTACAACTACGTGTGCTCTTTGTCCCAGCAGTTCTTGTTCTGGAAATTTATTTGATGCTTACACTTGAGCATGTGCTAAATGATATAGGTATACAATTACTGGATGAAACATTACTTTTAATTGCGAAAGACCAAAGATAGTCTTGTCCATTGGAAGGGAACTTGTAAAATTACTATACATCCAAAATGTGAAAGGCCATGTAACTGTGGGGAGAAAAAGAGGAAGCACCTTATGTTTGAATATGGAAGAACTCCAGGATCCACTGCTAAAATGGAAAAAGTCAAGCTTCAAAAGAGTGTGTTTGGTATGCTTTCATTTGCGTAAAAACCAAAAATATGTAAAGAACAGTTGGAAGGGGGAAAAACACATTTATATTTGCTTGTATATTTAAAAAGTATTTCAGGAAGAGTCACGAGAAACTAGTGACAGTGGTTTCTTCCGGCTGGGAACTAGGCTCATGGAAGTGGCAGGGCAAAGGTAGACTTTTCACTGTGTACCTTTCACATCTTATTTTCTAACCATGAATTACCTGGTCAGATTACTATTTAAATTATTAAATCATTTTTAATAAAATTATTTTAAATTTTATTAATACAATTTATAAAATTTGCCCCTCCTTCACTGGAATAACAACAGCAAATCCTTTTGCCTGGGGATATTTGGAAAGGAAGCTAGCAGTTTGCCTGGTTGAGGGAGTGAAAGTTCTTATGGACAGAAGAGCAGAAGATCAAACACTGCATGTTCTTACTCATAGGCGGGTGTTGAACAATGAGAACACATGGACACAGGGAGGGGAGCACTACACACTGGGGCCTGTTGGGGGGAAATAGGGAAGGGACGGTAGGGAGTGGGGAGTTGTGGAGAGATAGCAAGGGGAGAGATGCCAGATGTAGGCGATGGGGAGGAAGGCAGCAAATCACACTGCCACATGTGTACCTATGCAACAGTCTTGCATGTTCTTCACATGTACCCCAAAAC
>NW_016107938.1:259737-308649 GCF_001604975.1 Cebus imitator
AAAAAAAAAAAAAAAGGCAGGACAGATGAGATGGTGAGTGGGTCCCGAATCTCTACACTTGCTTTATTCCCATGAACCTATTCTTCTCACAAGAAGTCTAAGCCGTTATTTCCTAGTTACTGCAGTTAACTGTGTTAAATAATGTATAGCCAAAGAGGTGTCAGCATTTCTGTGTTTTCCTTAAATTTCTGTATTATAGGCGGGGTTATTTAGTATGTGATTGCGCTTGAATGTTTCCTTATGACAACTGGTTTCCTTCCGGCCTTCTCACCTCCTAGGGTGTGTGACAACATTTCTCACAGGCTGATAGTAGCTGGAATTTCACGACTGGCTGTAGGGCAGCCCTTGCCTTTGCCTACCTTTGCTGTTTGAAGGCATTACTTTTGGAAAAGACATATACTATTCAGAGGACAAGGCTGACAAGTCAAAGCCACTTCCTCTAGGTAGCACTCCCAGTGCTGAGGTGTGGCCACCTGGTCCCTCGCCCTGGCCTGCTGGTCAGCTACGATGGTTGGGGGGGGGCTCTTCCTTGCCCTCTGGCAAGGAGAAAAGTGGGGTTGCCTGGCTGAGCGTACCATTGCTGATGTCAGCTAAGTGAGCCACGAGCTTCCACACAGACTCAGGCTATTGCTAATGCATGTTTGAGTTTTGGGAGGTGCACGGAGAGGATAGCAATATGCCCAAAAATATCTTCTTGATTCAAAAGTATAATCATGGTGTTTTCTTCTTTTCCCTCTTAGCGTGGAGATATAAAACTCCCCACAGGGTGGCCTTTGTTGAAAAATTGACCAAGCTTGTCTTAAGCCAGCTGCCTAACTTCTGGAAGCTCTGGATCTCCTACGTTAATGGAAGCCTCTTCAGTGAGGTGTGTATATGGACTCAACTAGAGGTGGAGCTGAGTCACCGTGCATTTCTGGTCTTAAAAATGTTAGATTTAAGCGATTTTTTTTAAAAACGTAGAGGCCCAACATCTATAACCGTCGTTATAGTTTAAGATTACAGTGTTATAAAGCCCTCCCACTTAGTAGCTATATGACCTCGAACTAGTCACTTTTCCTCATGTGCAAAAGGAGAATAGTCTGAGCGTCTATCTTAACAAGTAGTTGTAGGGATTAAATGAGATAGGGAATTAAAGAAAAAAGAAAGCTTGAACTATTTTCAGGGACTCCAAATTGAGATAATGCCAGTCAGGCCAAATTCTGGGTGATGGGTGGTGGACTGTGAATCAATGATGAAATAAGGATAACACCTCTGCAGCCTTCACCCAGAAGAAAGTAATCCATAGAATATGCAGTTTCCTTTGGAAATAGTTTAAAGATTCTGCAATCTAGCCCCATTATTATCAGCCTGCGGGAGTTTTTATAAGCCCGTCGTCCATCATCTGTAATCACACATTTATTAATGCTTAGTATCTTCATCATAATATGATTGTAGCATAGAACACATGAACATAAAGGAATGACCCTTACTGTTGTGTATGGCACATGGAAGCCAGCCTCATTTGTTACTTTCTAACCTCACCTCAAGTGTGTCATGAAAGACCTCCAGCTCCTGGATATAGATTCCAATGCCATTTGTCCCGGGTTGCCCAGGGCACCCTACCTGGAAGACTCAGAAGACAGCTCTGTTTCGTGTCTCTTTAGGAGAGCTCTCTACACCAAGAGCTCTAGGGGAGATAGGTATCTTCTGAGGGTAAAGGCTCCTTTCTGCTTCTTTTTGACTTGGCAACACACAAAGTGGAACTGGACAAAGGCTAAACCATTTTTTGGTTTTTTGCACAAAGGCACAGCCTTTGTGGTTTAAGACCTCTCCTCCTTGGCAGAAAGTGGTTAAGTGTCAGAGCGCCTTGGGTGTCTTTGGAGTCTCATTTGACCATGGACATAAATACATGCTGATATTAGGGAAATAGAGATGTGCTCTGGAACTTTTTTCTCTGTATATTTGAACTCCAAGTGCCTACTATCTCTGTTATAAACCCACTGGATTCCTGCAGCCTTGTTTATATGAATGGTTGGTTTTCCAGTCATGAAATTTACCAAAAACAGAAATGTGCAATGCATGAACAGAAACTCCTTAGTGCAGAAAAACCAATCTTGTAAGCAAGATTTATCAATGCATTTTTTCCTTTAATTTCAGTATTCAGTTACTTTGTGGATTCTATAAAGTTAACATTCAAATATTAAAGCAATACGTAACTTTCTTTTCTTTGTTAGTTATGCATGAACTCTACTGAAAAGTTAGCTATACAGAGAAGTTCTTACATAAAATGAATGTCAGGTTTCACAGGTTTGCGTACATGAGAGTTGCTCATTGTTGGCTTAGGAAGAGAATACTTTCATTTCAGTTTTGTCCTGATAAGTTTTTCCAATACTCTGCTTTTGTTTGTGTCACCATCAGTTTGTGTCTCTGTGAATCTCAGCATGGTGAGAGCCCCACATGGGACTCTGACCATGCTGAGGACAAGCATTGGGTCCCTTGCCCTCTACACAATGACAGTAGTGGCACTGTGGGCACCAGCTTCCTCTCTGTGTCTGCTCTGTTCCTAAACCAAGTTGTTCATGTGGGCAGGAAAGATGAGATGCTTCCCTGTCATGCCCTTGCACAGGCAGCATTCATAGGTTTTCGCACAGAACACTAGGAGCATAATGGAAACATCCAGTGCCTATCACTTACTAGCTGTGGCCTTAGGCAGATTACTTCTCTGCACCTACTTTTATAGGACTGGTTTGAGAATTCAATGAGTTAGTATATGTTAAGTGCTTATAATAATGTCTGACAGATAAGTAAGACTTTCCTCTTATTATTTGGAATGAAATTTATTCCAGTATTTCCACTATTTGAAATCTCATTGGCCTGGCACTCAATAGGTGTTCAGTGAACAAAATTTTGTAACAGTGGAAAACAGTAGACTGATGAACTGCTGGAATAGAATCAAATAATGTCAAGATGAATCAACTCATCTAAAGAATTAGTCTTTCAGGACTACAGTGTTTGAGTGGAATGAAATGTCCCTCATTTGCATCAGTTCCCACAAGTGGCCCACCACACATGGACAATAGTTGCCTTCCATGGAGTCTTTTCGAGACAAAATTCCAAAGAATTTTTGTTCTACGATATTTTAGTGAACAGGGAGTATGTTTTGCTTTTTTACAGATTATTCATAATTATATACCAAACATATCAATGAAATATTTGGTTGTAGATGAAAAATAAATGATCTACTTCAGAACTCATGAACATTAATGTTGAAATGAAGAAATAACTCTTAATTGGTTGTGCTGCATTGGATATGCCTGTGATATTTCTACCTCTTTGTGTTTATAAACTTAAAAGCTTATAGCAATAATTATTAATTAGATGTAATTTTCTCTGCAGATTTGGGCATGTTTTGAAACCATGTGCCCCCTTCTGAAGAGCTAGAGGAAAGTGCAGGGCTGTAGGAAGGAGCAAAGAAGCTAGGGGTGCATGCTCCCTTTGTCTGTCTGCAAGTGAAATCCGGACGCTGGATTCAGTTAATACTGGGAAGAGTTCTGGGGCTTTTGATAGCTATTTAGTCTCATGCAAGAAAGCTGGATACCTTTTAAACACAATTTACTTGAATTTTCTTATTTTTCTTGTTATAAAACTATCTCTTATTAAGAGCCCATCCGTTAAAAATTTAGATGAAGTTTCCAACAGTTTAAAAAATAGTCAGTTCTTCAAACCAATGAAGGCCATGTGAAGTAACAAATGTGAATCAAAACAGTGAAATCCAGCCGTTACTCTCACCACAAAGTAGTTTTGGTCTGTGTGTGCAGGAAAGAGTTAAGGTTTCTAGTTAACGAAATGGTTAATAGTAGGTTAAGATCTCACCTTTAGATTAAATATAGTGTATTTTTAGATAAAAATCTTTAAAACATTCAAATAATTGTTAAATATTAAGTCAGCATTTTAAAAAGTTACATAACTCCATAGTATATAATTAAAATGCATCACACATTGCAAAATTAGATTTTCTTTTAAAAACAGTAAACTTTACATAATCCATTGTGTTGGAGATAATTAACTCTTTATTAAATTAAAACAATAAGTAACAACTGAAAGGGGTCTGCCGCACAACTAACCCCCTCCCCCTCTACTTTTTATATATTTGGAGAAAAGTCCTGGATTTTACGAAATTACCCTCCAGTAGGTTTCATCATCCACTCATGAATACCTGTTTGGGCAAAATTGTTCTGGCAGAATTTAGCCTTAATTTTTGTATACTGTTTAACAACCGACTCTCACTCTTTTCTTTGAATTAAAAATATGTAATAGAACAAATGACTATGAAATAATCTTCCCATTGCACAGTCCTACTATGTGCAAAGTTTGGCATCAGGTACTGTGGAGGGTACAAGCAGAGGAGACGCCCTTTGACACTCAGACACTTGCATTTTTATACTGGCATGTGCCTCCCTCCGGAGCATGATGGAGCAAGTCTGCATGAGTCAGGGTGCTCCGGGGCCACAGAACCAATAGGGGGTGTGTATGCGTATACCTGCAGTCACACACACAAACATGAAGAGATTTATTCTAAGGAGTTGCCACGTGTCATTATGGAAACTGACAAGCCCCAAGTGTCTGCAGGATGTGTTGCCCAGCTGGATGGCTGATGCTGTTAAGTTCCAGTTCAAATGCCAGCTGGCTTGAGATCTAAGGAGAGCAGATGTTTCAATTCAACTATGAAGGCAGATAAAGCCCAGTGTCCCAGCCTGAAGTCAGTCAGATAGGAGGAGGCCTCTAACTCATGGGAGATGAGCTCTTTTGTGCTGGTCAGACATTCAACTGATTGAGTGAGGCTCAACCACATCCAGAAGAGGCTCTGCTGTGCACAGTGCACATGTTAATCTAACCCAGAGTAATGTTTCACCAAATGTCCAGCACCCTGTGGCTCAGCCAAGATGACACAAAGCTAACCATGACGAGGTCCTTAACAAAGACGTAGCTCCTGACATTCTAGTAGGTGCTGGGTGCTGCAGCAGCCTCTGAATTCATTAAGCAGAGCAGTCCTCTCAACCCCCAACCTTTACACAAAGCTCTCCAACCTCTGCTTACCCCGTTTGCTGACACCTTACATCTCCAGGAGAAGAATTGAGCCTGTTAGGTTTGAAAGAAGCATTTCATAGGGTTAGGCCTGGCAGATCTGCCACCCAGGTCCACTCTCATGTCAGGACCCAGAGTATTCAGGGCAGTTACCCTTTCTTAACTATATTCAAGAAGGTCTGGGAGAACCCTCACCCTAGGTGATCATTTATTCACCAGGTACCAGGTACTGAGACACACATGCATGCATGCACACATAATATATGCACACACATATGCATGCACACACAACAGACACACTACACTATGTACACATATGTATACATATATGGAACATAATATATAACATGCATATAAATGCATGCGTGCATACTCAATATGTAGACATACGTACAAATTTACATACATATCTACAATATAAATAAAACAGTGACCAAAATAAGCATGACCTTTCCTCTTCTAGAGACAGAACCAAAACAATTTTTTAAATTATTATTTAAAAAATTCTGGTAAGAGCTATAAAAGAAACAAATAGGGTTGTAAGATAGAATATCAGCAGTGGGATGGAAGTCAGGGAAGGCCTCTCCCTGGAGGTGATACCGAAACTGACATGTGGCACAGGATAAGGACACAACCACACAGGATAGGGGGAAGCAGGCCCCAGGCAGCAAGGAGGATGCCCACAGCATCAGGAGGGCAGCTTGGCATATCTGAAAAGGAAGGAAGCCCTGATGGGCAGAAGTGTTTCTGAGCAGTGGGAGGGTTGGGAAGGACAGGCCCAGCTGGCAGCGGCTTCATCCCAGGCCATAGGGCGGGGAACAGACCAGCTTTCCAGTTTTAAAAAACGCACCTTGGTTGCGTGTTTGCAATGAATTGATTGGGACAAATGTGGGGGAGAAGCAGGAAACTGGTCGTTTGGATGAAGGCTTCATCAGTGGAGTTGGAGAGCAGTTGGTAGGTTTGGTTGTGTTTGGAAGTGGTGTTAAGGTGAGGGAGAGAAGAGAAGGATTCCAGGGTTGCTCCTAGTGGTCTCCTGAGTGAGCAAGACTGCATTTGCCAAGCCAGAAAGACCTGAGGAACAGTGTACTTGGAGGAAGTTTCAGATTTCCATTGATAATGTGGTAGATTGAGATTCCTGGGAGTTATTCAAGATTCACATCTGGGTCACAGAGGAGATATTTGGGCTGGAGGTAGAGATTTGGAAGACATTAGGTAGAAATGATATTTGAAACCACAGGAACACACTAGACAGTATAGACACAAAAGAAAAAAAGTGCCCAAGCCTAAGACCTAACAAACTGCAACACGTAGAGAAGAGCTTTGTCACCTCAGTGACCATGGCATTCATTTGCTGTATGCCTGTACCCCATATCACCAACAGTGTTCTAATTCTGATAATCACACCGGGCTTTCAGAAAGCAGCTGAGCAAACATTCAGAGCCACTGATGTTACCCGAGCAGGTGCGACTTAGGTGGGAGTCCCTCTGGGCATGTGTCCTTCCTCACTGCAGCACCCACGGCAGCCAGTTCTCCCTCAGGTGGCCTCTCTCAGTCACCTGGGCTCACCTGCTGCTGTCTCAGCATGCCTGTGCTCATCTGGACCACCGCAGCATCCTGGCTGGCCAGGCTCGCATGCTGGCCCCTCTCATTCCTTCTTACTGTAGGCTTAAAACACTTAAGTTCCTGCTCACTTGTCTTAAACATAAAGGAAAAAGCAATGTATGTGTTAAACCCCGCTGTACAAAGAATTCTGAGTGTCATTGACCAATGAACTCAGGAGTTAGCTTTTTGAATGATTATTGAGATGAATTGCAGGTTTAGTTTTTATACATACCTTTAATTCTTTCAGATAAAAATGTATTTCTATGAAGAAAAAAATGATAGGCTGGGCGCAGTGGCTCACACCTGTAATTACAGCACTTTGGGAGGCTGACGCGGGAGGATCACCTGAGGTCAGGAGTTTGAGACCAGCCTGGCCAACATGGTGAAACCCCATCTCTACTGAAAATACCAAAAACTAGCTGGGTGTGGTGGCAGGCATCTATAATCCCAGCTACTCAGGAAGCTGAGACAGGAGGATCACTTGAACCTGGGAGGCGGAGGTTGTAGTGAGCTGAGGTTGCGCAATTGCACTCCAGCGTGGGCAACAAGATCAAAACTCCATCTCAAAAAAAAAAAAAAGAAAAAGAAAGAAAGAAATGATAAAAGTTGCATAGTTTAATATAAAATTTTAAACTGAATGTAAACTAGAGTTTGAAGGATATTTGTCTATGCATGTGCTGCCCATATTTTTGTCAGATGTGTCTGATAGTTTTGTTGAAAACACCCAACAGTCCTAACCCATATTTTACTTACAATGATATGTTCATTATATAAACTAATTCCACATGCAGTTTTTGTAGCTTATGCAGAAATAAATATATATATGTGTATATATATATATATATATACATGCACAGAACATTGCTTGTATTTTAAAATTAACATAAAGTCAGTATCATGATCATTTACAGTGCACCTGTTCTTAACTTGAAAGGTCTTGACTTGTCATGCATTAACCAATTGAATAGGTTTCTCTTTTAGTCAATATAATTTTCCATACATTAAGGAGAAAGAGAAATATTGGACAAAAACGTGAGTTATCTCAGTAAACAAAAATTAATTCTAGAATGAAGGATGTATTTTCTCCTAAATCACACTGAGAATCTCTGAAGGAAGAGCTATAGTTTATAATATTTTAAAAATAAAATGACAGATTTCAGATTAGGCTTCCTTTGGTTTCTTTACTAGCTAATGAGAAATGAAGTGGACAGTGTTATCCTGGGTATGATACTGAAATTGTTGATGAAAATGGTATATGAAATTCACCTATAAAATTGGTAGTTTCAACTTAATTCTTAGATTCATTTATGGGACTTCTCATTGGAATAAGAAGGTTTTCTAATTAATCATTCTTTAATCAGAAACATAGATTATGCCATAAGCATTCCTTTTAATCAAGTTATAACCATATTTAATGTTCTCTTCATGTACAAGTGCTAAAACATTTCTTATTTTTTATAAATTATTTCTAATATGTTTTATTTTATTTTTTAATTTTTAAGACTGCTGAGAAGTCAGGCCAGATTGAAAGATCAAAGAATGTAAGGCAAAGACAAAATGATTTTAAGGTGAGTAAGGGATAGTAAGCATGTAGACTTTTTCACAGGGGAGGGTTTTTCATTTCTCATTTTGTGTTCAAGACATCCGTTATTGCCCAGGCACCATCTTTTAGTTACTGTCATCTGATAATGACATGTTAGTGCCATTGTGTTTGTTCCTTGTTTTCTAGAAAATGATTCAGGAAGTAATGCACTCGCTGGTGAAGCTGACCCGCGGAGCACTGCTCCCCCTCACCATCCGGGATGGGGAAGCCAAGCAGTACGGAGGCTGGGAGGTGAAGTGCGAGCTCTCCGGACAGTGGCTCGCTCACGCCGTCCAGACCGTCAGGTGAATATGGACACATTCTCAGTAAAAGGGGTACATTGGTTTTTTAGTTTTGGAAAAAAAAAATACCCAGTATGGAATATTTTTAATACATTCGGTGAAGAAGGAATTCTTTTTCTTCTCTTTGTCCTTTTGTCCCCACTGTTGCCTGTTTGTTGTCTGACAGCTAAGCTTCTCAGTGTTCCTGGTGTTTTATGTCAGATGAGAATGTTCTACTGTTATACATCTTCTCTGTTTAACTCAGTATTACTGTTATCAGACAATCCCTGTTGTGATCTGTTTCTGTTTTCAGCCTCATGCTGTAGTGTGTAAGCTCCATGAGGAATGATTATACAGTGAAAGTGATTCTAGGAATTGCTTTGCCATCCCATTCTGCTCACCTTCATTTGGTTGTGTTTGTTCACAGGCTTACTCATGAATGCATCTTCTCTGTTTAATTCAGTATTACTGTTATCAGACAATCCCTGTTGTGATCTGTTTCTGTTTTCAGCCTCATGCTGTAGCGTGTAAGTTCCATGAGGAATGATTATACAGTGAAAGTGGTTCTAGGAATTGCTTTGCCATCCGACTCTGCTCACCTTCGTTTGGTTGTGTTTGTTCACAGGCTTACTCATGAATCATTGACTGCCCTTGAAATTCCTAATGACCTGTTACAGACTATCCAGGATCTCATTTTGGATCTCCGAGTACGTTGCGTAATGGTCACATTGCAGCACACGGCGGAAGGTGTGTTTAGAAAAGTTGGTGACGTTTACTGTGCAATGATTATCTGAATATGCCACCTCCTTTCAGCTTCCAAATCCTTGAAAAAAGAGGAAATTACTCTTCTGGAAATTGGAATATATTAGGTCATCTTACTTCTAGCTACTCAATGGAATGTTTTTTCTTTTTGGTGATGTATTTTCAAATCAGTTTAGTTGAGAATTAAGACCATGCCGAAACTAAGATGGATATACTTGAAAATGTTTAAAGATGCAAGAACAATTGTTAAGTAGAAGACATAGGGTATAAAATGTATGTAAAGTCTCATCTCAGTTTTGAAAATAGTGGATATATCATTTTAAATTTTAATTTATAGAAATCAATGTCCCGTCAAAGGACATTGATTTGTCTCTTAGCATTGCTTCTCTGGATTCTAGAAGTTATAGATGATTCTTGTTTTCTTTATGCATTTTAAATTTTTCAGAATTTTCTACATAAAATCATAAAAAACAAGCTTTTCTTTACAAAGCACCTTTTGGTTATTAAATTTTTTCAAAAACAGTCAAGAACATGGCTAAAATGGCACAGGCCATTACTATCTACTGCCAGGATTTTTGGGTAGGAAGCTTACATCCCTGCAAAATTGGTGGGTGATACACTGTGTAAATGGGTAGGGAATGGAACCCAGGTGAAAGTTGGCCATTCCCTCTTAATTTATCACCTCCTCCTCACCTAGGAACCTGAGGCTGCCCAGTCCTGAAGTTTTGAGCAGGTGGCATTCCCTTTCCCAAGTGAGAAGCATACTGCCCTTGTCAGAAATGTATGGGATTCAAAAGTCATCCAAATTATTCATCAGAAATTTTAGGAATAAAATTACTATATGGCTTATTTAGAATTCCCCAAATTGGACTTTGCAGTAGAATCTTTTATTTAATTAGTATCTCATTAGAATAATCCAGTGAACAATATGTACTTAAATCCTCAAGTCTATCAAAATTATATTCTTGCCTTCTTTGACCAAGCTTTTACAAACCTACATAAAATAATTAAAAATCATAACCTGTATAAATTTTTAATCTGTATAAAATTTAGTGAGATAATTATAATAAAATGTATTTGTGTGCTTGTTTTCATATAGAAATAAAGAGATTAGCTGAAAAGGAAGACTGGGTTGTTGATAATGAAGGACTGACTTCTCTAGTAAGTTTAAATTGTTTTCCATTATTAGTCATTAATATATATTTAAAATCAATGGTTTATCATATTAATAAGGAGCATATGCTTCATATGTTGCAACTGTAAATAGAAATATAAGTTCTTAACATTTTTATTCTCAGAGACATTTTTGCTTAACACTAACCATAAATATTAAACAATTAATGAAAACAGTGGATTTCTTTTAGAGTTGACCTTTTTCATCCTGTGTAACTTAACTATTTTTGTTTGAATTACTTTTTAAAAAATAGAATATGCTTAATTCTAAATTACTCAGCAACTTAAGCTTGTCAGAAAAGCAGAATAGAAGAGATGCGGTTGCTGGCTCTGAAGCCAAAACAAACCAAACACACAAAAACAACCACCACAGACCACTGCAGATACATTCACAGGCCAGGCAGCCAACTGTGACCTGTTTCTGGACTCTTCATCTTCTCAGCTGGGACTTTTAGGTTTGAAAATCATCTTTGTGATTTCTCAGGTTTTCACACTTATCTCACAGGTGCTCAATGGAATGTTTTCTTTTTGTGATGTATTTTTCATCATGACTGCACCAGTGACGATGGCCAGGCAGCAGCCGAAACGTCCCAGTAGCTTTCACCAGGCAGAGACTTCCGTCTCTCACAGTGACCTGGCAGCCTGGTCATGTAGTCAGTGCCCAGGGCTGCCTCTGTCCTTCTTCCCTGTGATCCTTCACACTGGCTTCTACAGAGGCTGGCCTCATGGTCATTCATGGCCTGGCTGCTGTCAGGAAGAAAGGCCAGTCCCCTCCCAGGAGCCACAGCTTACAACTCTCCTCTGATTGGTCGGAACACATTCTGTGCCTGTCACTGTCAGCAACAGAGGCTGGGAGAACACATGGCTGCTCCTGTTTTCTATCTTACCTTATTAAGAAAAAAGGATAGCAAACCTAGAACTACCAGTTTCTGCCTTAGATAAGGAAACTAGAATGAAAGGGTCATGACTTGCCCAGATTTACAAACCAGTGATGAGTCAGGCTGTCAAGAAACAATGATCCTGCATAATATTTTTACATTTCCTTGAATTTCTGTATAGTCGTCCCTTGGTATCCTCAGCGAGGGTTTCTTCCAGATCCCTTCATTCTCAAGCCCCTAAAAGTTAGCTTTCTGTATCCTTGGACTCTCTATCCAGCCAGTTCTACCATTGCTGGAATTCACAGATGCAGAGCCCATGGGCATGAAGGGCTGACTGTACTTCTCATGGGCGATCTTCTTCTGGGGGCTGGGGAATTTTTGACTCATTCTGTTCCTCCAAAGTTCAAGGTTCTAAAGTTAATATAAATACATCATATTGTTGTACCTTACTTTGTATATAATGAGGTGATTTAGAAAAGCAACGTTTACTAACAATTTTTTGCAAACTAAATCATGCTTAAATCATGATTTAAATGCGTTAGAGAAGTTTAATAAGTCAATTACAATTCTATTTTATAGAATATTTTATAAAATATTTTTATAAAATCAGGCCTGTTGTGGTGGCTAACACCTGTAATCCCAGCACTTTGGAAAGCTGAGGCTTATCAGCTTTTCAGATCACCTGAGGTCAGTAGTTCAAGACCAGCCTGACCAACATGAAGAAACCCCATCTCTACTAAAAATGCAAAAATTAGCCGGGCATGGTTGTGCATGCCTGTAATCCCAGCTACTCAGGAGGCTGAGACAGGAGAATTGCTTGAACCCAGGAGGTTGCAGTGAGCCAAGACCACACCACTGCACTCTAGCCTGGGCAACAAGAGCAAAACTCCATCTCAAAAAAAAAAAAGAAGAAGAAGAAAGAAAAATTTAATTGATTGGGTGTCTGTTTGTCACAATTATTTGTATTTAAATAGAAACTAGTCTATAGCTAATTCTCCCTCACACTAAATCTTTAGAGAAAGGTATAGACCTGCACTGTCTGCACAAAAAGACAATGTAAACCATCTCCACTTTTTATATTGACTGCATGGGAGATAATATTTGATAGATTGCATTAAATAGATCATATGAAAATTGACTTTATTACTTTATTTTAAAAAAGCTTTTAAAATGTGATTACTGGAAAATCTAAAATTTCTTACGTAACTTATGTTTGTGGCTAACATTATACGTCTATTGGACAGCACTGGTATGAAGGGAAAATTTATTGCACGTGATTTGGAGTCAGAGCCTAGTTCATTCCTCCATGCAGTCCTAAAGAAGCCATGTAGTCTGTCTGAACCTAGGGTCTTAGTTTGTAAACAAGGAGCAGAATATGTCTTCACTGTGTTGTGGGTTAGGATACAATGAGATGCTGTGGACTAAAGCACCTGGGAAACTGCAATGCTCTGGACAAACATAAAGGATGTTTACTTTTGTTAAATTAATACTTGTGATCACTGGGGCTACTATGATAATAATACATTGTTTACTGTTTTCAGAGCTCTTTTATATAAACCCATCCTAATTATCATAGCAAGCTTGAAGATAGGCCAAAAGGGGTCATTGGGCCACCATCCACTGAATCATTTGCCCAAGATGAAATAGGCACAGGCAGGTTAGACATACATACCTCAAGTCAGTCATGTACAAATGAAAACTATTACATGTTCAATTTGAGAAAATGGAGTCTGCTGTCAAGGTTCTATGCCTCATTTTTAAAATCTGCCCTAAATTCAGTAACTCTGAGCCATAAAACAGGGATTAGCTTCAGGTCCTTCTTCAGGTCAGTGCCTCAGGTACACGTGGTCAGCTGGTGTGTGCTTTCCTGGAAACCTCCAGACCTCAGGAGTAGCCATTCTTCTGATTGTGGTACATCAGCCTCTGTGAAAATGCTCTGAAATAGTTGCTGCAGAAGCTTCTTTGTAGTTTATTTTTAAAGTTTAACTATAACCAGTGCAACTGCAACCATAAAATAACTAATTTCATGTTTGATCTCATACACAAGCCACATAACCATCTGCAGGGATGAAAGAACTGACCCCCAGTGCGCTTTGCAAATGAATGAGCCCTAGGAAATAGCACGTCTGGAGTCAACCAAGACATTGTCTAGCCAGATGTCCTTGAAGAAATGTCCTACCACGATAGACCTGATAACACTGAGTCAGTTTTTTAGCCCTTCCGCATGGACCTCTTAAGAGAAAAGATGAACCGATGCTTAGAGCACAAGTCTAGATTCCAGCTTGGAGTATTACTATTTTAACACAGTATGTTTATAAAATTCTTAGACTTTGAACAATGATTTAAATTGTATAACCCTAACCTCTTATCACATACCAGTATAAGAAAATGTGTATTTTCTTAACATTTCCTTAGTACCAATCCCATTTGTTTGAGACAAGAAAATTTTTTTCTTCCCTTGTGACTGGGATAGGATATGCTGCTTATCCCATTAAGGATGTCAGGTTCAAGCACTGCCTTACGGTGACTGTCCCTCAGCTGAGGCATTTTCTCTGATTAGAGCTTCGCTTCAGGGCTCTGAAACAGCTCACTTGAAAGCATCCTGTTTTCTTCTCATGTTGAAAATGATTTCTGCCTTTTCTCAATTTGGATAATTCTGAGATTCTTAGAATTTTCTTCTTTCAGAAGAAGTGGAATGCTTTGTGATAACTTGACAATCAGCTAAATTGGATGACTCACTGACAATACAAAGAGATAGGCCTATTTCTTTCTTTTGAGAAAAAAGAAATAGTGAACATTTAGACTATCACCTACTCCCAGTTCAACTGAAAGCACTCATTGAACTTTCTAGTATTCTGTATCCACTTACTATATTAGTATGAGTATAAAAATAAAATTAATAAGAAAGTTGAGTTCAGATTTAATAGAAGAAATCTAAATAACCACACATAAGCATCAACATACATTTATATATTTATTTATTTATTATTTTTATTTTATTTGAGCAAGAGTCTTGCTCTGTTGCCCAGGCTGGAGTGCAGTGTGCAATCTTGGCTCACTGCAACGTCCGCCTCCCTGGTTCAAGTGATTCTTCTGCCTCAGCCTCCTGCGTAGCTGGGACTACAGATGCGCGCCAGCACACCCAGCTAATTTTTTTGTATTTTTAGTAGAGTTGGGGTTTCATCATGTTAGCCAGGCTGATCTCAAACTCCTGACCTCAAGCAATGTACTTGCCTCGGCCTCCCAGAGTGCTGGGATTACAGGCGTGAGCCACTGCACCCGGCCAGACATCAACATTTAATTGCCCACAGTTGAATTTCAGATTTGATTGTCAATATTATAGTAATAATTATTGTAACATCTTAAATTTACATACCTTCTGAGGTGGGTAGGTTAGATGAGTAAAGTTAGTAACCTAACAAACATTTTGCCTCTTTCAATGCTTTCTGTGCAGTTGGTATTTCATATTGTATTTCTTATTTTATTATTGTTTTTGTACTTTCACTTTTAATTGTTTTTTATAATGCCCTCTGGTGGTTTCAAAGTGCTGTAATGGCATGATACTAAAGCTGAGGCACTGTTTTAGCTTTCACTAAGTCTGGGTTCCTTTCTGTAAGAAAATAAACCTTTCTTTTTATAAGATGCATTTAGATGTCACTTCCTTTCTTCTCTTCAGTTTTCTTCCCAAACTCTTTTAAAAATCGATGCATGTGTTGAAGAGAGGTTCTCACTCCCCGTGTTTGCATAGAGCTGGTTAGCTGACCCTTGAGCCTTCCGTGGCTCACTGCCCTGATGAAGCCCTGCCCCCTGCCCCATCTCTCGAGACCCGTGCTCACATTTGGCGGTTGTGACATGCTACTTTTCCTATGGTCTGCTTTCCCAGTGGGTTCTTGCCCACTCTGCGGCCTGTGTGCACTGTCTTCTGAGAACTTGTTCCTCTACTTCCCTGTTCCTTCAAAGGGCTAATCCCCCTTGCCCTTCCCTTCTCAACATCAATGTTCTTGCCGTCTTGGGGGCCTTCTGTGACTGTCCTATTTAGAGCAGATCCCCCATCATGATATTCTGAGTTCTACTTCTTTTATTCTTGATGCTTATTATATCAATTATTTTATTTCTATACCTTTTTTAAATCATTTTGTCAACTGTGACTTTTCTGGTAATGTCTCCTGCCTGAAATATACACATAATGAGAAGGCTGTCTTACTTATTCCTTTATCTTTCTTACCTAGAGTAGGTCCTGGCACAAAGTCAAAACTTAAATACCCTTAGGGAGCTAAGATGTTAAGATTTGTTCTAGCTTATCTTGAAATGTCATTGGTTGGACATATTTTCAAGTTTCATTTTCTGACTTGATGTAGATAGAAAATGAATATTTATAGTCTCTCTGATATAAAGATCCTGTACATCTCTAGATCATTATTATTAACATTGAATTTTGCTTAACAGTTCCAGAGATGTGGAAGATCCAGGAGACTGAGCTCATCCCAGAATATACCTGAGAAATAGCATTCAAAATGTAAACTCATTATATCTGTTCCTCGTTGTGTATCAGCCTCTTAGAAGAGTGGAATTTTGAAGAAAATTTTTAGTTCTATTTGAGTTTTAGTTGAATTATATATACTTTAGAGTCTCAA
Source organism: Cebus imitator (assembly GCF_001604975.1). Taxonomy (NCBI): domain Eukaryota; kingdom Metazoa; phylum Chordata; class Mammalia; order Primates; family Cebidae; genus Cebus; species Cebus imitator. Next base: position 275,714 of record NW_016107938.1, read on the forward strand.
GATTGATTCATTCTAAAATATGAAGTACAAAACATGCCAAACCTAAAACTCAACGACTAGGAGATTACTTTTCAGATTGTGTTTCTGTTCCTTTCCATTAATCTGGAAAATTTGGAGGTTGGGGCCATATTCACTTCTGTGAAATATGTCTTAGTAGCCAGAGCTTGCTTTTGAATTTTATGATATGCTGTTTTCCCTTCAGCCATGTCAGTTTGAACAGTGCATCGTGCGCTCTCTACAGTCACTGAAGGGTGTTCTGGAGTGCAAGCCAGGAGAGGCCAGCGTAAGTATTCCAGTTCCACTTTGACGCCACAGTTTCCCAGGGAGCCCACGGGAATCAGAGTTGTACATTTTTGGCTCTGCATTGCAAGGCTTTCTCTCTCTCTTTGCTTGCCTGTTCCATTTAGTTTATGTAGATATGCTGATTTCTGACTCCAAGACAGGCTGATGAAAGATAAAATGTGAGTGTGAGTGTTGTAGGTAGAGCGGTCACAGTGATAGCACTTTTTGGACAGTGAATGATGAGGCTGGATCTTGACCATCAGCCCAGCATGGCGTTGTCTTCTCAAGCCCGAGTCACCACAGTGAGGAAAACCACCATTGGGCCAAGTCTTCTCTTGTGTTCCTTTTAAGAGTAAGGACACCACTCCTGAAGCAGTGTTCCACATTTTAACTGTTGTTTTGTTTTGTTCTGTTTTCTTTGAGATGGAGTCTCGGTCTGTCGCCCAGGCTGGAGTGCAGTGGCATGATCTTGACTCACTGCAACCTCCACCTTCCAGGTTTAAGCAATTCTCCACCTCAGCCTCCCATGTATCTGGTATTACAGGTGTGAGCCTCCACGCCCAGCTAGTTTTTTATATTTTTAGTAGAGACAGAGTTTCACCATTTTTGCCAGGCTTAACTGTTTATATCTAACTTCATACACAAAAAGCCTTGTTTTCTTAGCAAAGTCCAAAAATTTTAATCAAAATTCTTCCTTACAGGTCTTTCAACAACCTAAAACACAGGAGGAGGTTTGCCAACTAAGCATCAATATCATGCAGGTAATAATTGAAAGCAGTAATGCCCAAAGCCTCAAATGATACTAAGTATCAGTCAACCCCTCTCCTATTTATAATCTGCCGATGACATACACTAATTATGTATTTTTTTTTCATCTTGTTTGTGTACATAATAGTTGAGGGTAAGTAGGGTAACAAAGTTTAATGTAAGATTAATTTGGACTTGTTTTAACAATACTCAAATGTTTCATTTATGTTATGCTCCCCTCTTTTATGTTTTCTTGGTACTTTATATATATTCTGCTAGAGCACAGTGTAAATGAAATGATAATTAGTTGTTCACATTATATCTGTGTAAAGTATTTTTATTGGGACCAGTGCTTTGCAGGCACATAAAGTTGAGAATGTGGATAAGTGAATGAGAAAATGTCTTTTTCCTAAAATATCTTTACAAACTTAATAATTGATCAAAACATAGTCACTTCTAATTTTCTATTACTTATGTGATAGATATGGATGGGATATATATTTCTGTCATTAATGGAGCATATATAATATATACACATATTCATATATGCACACAACACCACACCACTTATGGGATATATAATTCTACTTTATGTAAAGTTATCTAGGAGTTCATTCCTGTGAGAATTCTGAAACTTACTTTTTCACTCAGGTTTTTATATACTGTCTGGAACAGTTGAGCACCAAACCTGATGCAGACATAGATACTACACAGTAAGTGAAAATCACATTAATCTCATTAATGCATTTAGGAGAATTAAAAATACAAACTCAAGTTTTATACTTGATCTTGTATCCTAAGACTTCTAGTAAGAAAGAAAGATTGTTCATATTAAAGTAATAGTTGTTTTTTATACTTGACCTATATTATTTCCATATTTAGCTTTTAACTCATCTTTGCCTTATTAGAGACATATCGAGCAAATTGAAGACATAATTAGCTTATTAATTATCCAAAGAACAGGTTTTATAAATAATAAAGTATTAAATGTAAATGTATAACTGCTAGTTGATTATTTTTACGATTCTGGCATTAGGGGGAGGCACAGTTACTCCCGTTAGAGACTAAGCATGTTGGTAGAATTATGTCTGGGTCAAGCTTAGTTATTGGAGCTCCAGTGGACACATCTTAACTTTTGATGTTTACAAATCCATGTGGTAGTTATTTTATAACGCTGTTCTATAGGACACCATTGTAAAGTGCTGTTTTTTTTAAGAAATCTGTTCTTTCTGAATTATACTTGGCATGTGTAACTTCTGTGTACCTAAGAGTTATGCTCTGACACAGATAATACTGAAATAAATGCCTCTTATATCTTCAGTTGACAATTTGGAAATTTATCCGTGTTTGTCTGTTTACTGGTTTTGGCTTTTGCTTTTCAGTACATAAAACTTATCACCTCCCTAGGGACCCAATAAGGTTTTAATTCTTTTAGGTTTACTTTGATTTGGTTTTATATTTTTAGCTCATTATTTCACCAGGAATTTATGATGTTAGATCCTTAATATTGCGGATTAAATTTCATGTATCCATAATACCTTCTTTTAGCTGTCAAGTCTAAAACACTTAAAGTTTTGTGACTTTCACCAAACATTTTACATACAATTCATTGCATTTTTAAATTTGCATATAGTTCATTGCATTTTTTAATTTGAGTGCTTTATTTCTAACTGTACTTGCTTCCGTGTTCAGTCTCTCTGTTGACGTTTCTTCCCCTGATTTGTTTGGAAGTATCCATGAAGACTTCAGCTTGACCTCTGTAAGTCAGACAATAGCTAGAAAGTAAACCATTTTAAAACCGTGTAACAGCGATTTCAAAAATCGAATTACTTTGTTCCTGCATCATGGCTGTAGCATGTGGTATAGGACACTGTGCTGTGCTTTGGAGCTATATTATATGAAATTTTCTGGAAAGTATAATGTATCTGAATTTTGCACTTAACATTTTTAGCTGGAGTTGTGATTTCAGTCATTCCATATACTATCTGCATCTTTGTGCTTTCTGAATGTTAAATAGGTGCCCTTGTAGTTCCCTGGTGCTTGAGAGTTGCTGTGATGTGTGGGGGAGGAGGCAGAGGACAAGGGCACCCATTCCCCCCCACAGCTCATGCCTCTTCAATGGGAGAAGTTCTGCTTTTCTCTGTTTTATTTCTATAAGTTGCCTAATAGCATTTTATTTGAACACAACCTGAAATACACACACACACACATACACACACACACACACACTTATACACAAACAGATGTATACATACATATACTGCATATATAGGTATGTATGTATACACACATACTTTTTAAAATGTGTACATGTATTTAAGGAGATTGAGGAGATTCACAAACTTATATTATGACATGTATAAATTCGTCTATTGACATTCAAACTCCAGCTATCATAAATGAAATAACCCTTTCTGGCTAGGGGCAGTGGCTCATGCCTGTAATCCCAGCACTTTGGGAGGCCAAGGCGGGTGGATCACTTGAGGTTAGGAGTTTGAGACCAGCCTGGCCAATATGGTGAAACCCCATCTCTACTAAAAATACAAAAATTAGCTGGGTTTGGTGTCGGGTGCCTGTAATCCCAGCTATTTGGTAGGCTAAGGCAGGAGAATCACTTCAGCCCAAGAGGTGGAGGTTTTCAGTGAGCCAAGATGGCACCACTATACTCAAGCCTGGGTGACAGAGTGAGACTCCATCTCAAAAAATAATAATTATTATAAATAACCCTCACTGGTTATTATAAATAATAATTTTATAAATGAATAATTATAAGTATTATAAATAAATACTTATAAATAATAATTGTCATGAGTTTGAAGGGTGTATGGGTGTATGCATGTGGGGGTGTGTGTGCCCGTGCGCGCACGCACACATGCATGGCTGGCTGTCTCAAGGAAAAACTGTTTGACCCAAATTTTCTACCATATGTCATTTCCCTGGTCATTATAAGTATGAATACCTAAATAAGGGGTTTGGTGTATTAGAAAAATATACTTTGATCAAAGTAATCTCAAAACTTATTCTAGATTCAATTTTTTAGATGACTAGGTGGAGAATGATACCATTCACTGAGATAGAGAAATCAGGGAAAATACAGGTTCGAGAGAAAGATTAAAAATTCAGCTTGAGGGACGGGCACAGTGGCTCACACCTGTAATCCCAGCACTTTGGGAGGCCAAGGCGGGTAGATCATGAGGTCAGGAATTCAAGACCAGCCTGGCCAATATGGTGAAACCCCATCTTTACTAAAAATACAAAAAATTAGCCAGGTGTGGTGGCGCTGGCCTGTAATCGAGGCTGATTACAGGTTCCTACTCAGGAGGCTCCTACTCAGGAGGCTGAGGCAGGAGAACCACTTGAACCCAGTGGGCAGAGGTTGCAGTAAGTGGTGGTCACACCATTGCACTCCAGCCTGGCAATAGAGCAAGACTCACTCTCAAAAAAAAAAAAAAAAAAAATTCAGATGGGACCAGCTTTGTGACATACAGGTAGATACCAAGTGGGTAATTGAATATCCTTGTTTGGATCCCAGGAGAGAAATCTAGCTACAGATTTGTGAATCAGCAGTACTTAAGCAATATAAGGCCTGGGAGTAAGAGAAATGCTCCTTCTTCTGTTCAGCCAGACTTGCAGGCAGAATCTCCCCAAGAGTGGTGGCAGTGGAGTTCCTGCCAGGGACTGTCCCAAACCATCCCGAGATGGGGTCAGTTGGCGTTCCAAAGAAACAAGCATGAAATTCAGGGTGATCAGTGCAAAGCATTAGGGAACAAAGCACAGAGGGGGCTTCACTGAGTCCTCGCCAGGAACAGCAGGGGAGGATGACCTGCCTAGGTATGTCGGCAATGAGGGGGCTTGAGCATGGAGTTTATAGGAGGGTTTAAAGCATTTGGTTCAGGGTGGGGCTGATTTCTGCTATTTAGCAACATGGTTGATCTCTCAGTGTTTTCAAACTACAGCCTAAAGAGCTTCATCAGTGCCTGGGAGGTCAGGGCCCCTGCTTGGGTGCAAGCCTGCAGGGAAAAATGGGCAACTGGCCCAGTCAGAGCCATCAAGGCACTCTGTGCTCCCCTGACAGGGCATGGAGAGAAATTGAGGGGAGCTGGGGAACCCTATACTTGTTGGATGAGAGAAGGGCCAAATATATAAAAATAAGGTTGAGGGTTTCATTATTTATGGGCTCACCAGGTGCAGAGAGCCTCAGTGTACCCTGAAAAGGGTTAATGAGAGGTGTAGAAGGAAATCCAGATAGAGCAGCACTCCTGAGAGGGATGGAAAATCACATTTAAACAAAGGAAAGCTTTGCAGCCTCAGCGGCTGAGGGGCTTGAGGAGGATGGAAATGCAGAGGGCTGGGGGAGTCCTGGGAAGACAGGGCTGCAGGAGAGGGCCTCCCGAATGGAGATAGCAAGAGTCTTCCCCTTGCTGGCACCCTGAATCCTCAGGCTCTCCCTGCTGGTGTGGCATGCCCCTGCTCCTGTGCCTCTTCCAGTGGGTGGAGCACAGGAGTCAGCCCTGGATGCCCTGTGACCCATGAGGCTGCAGCTGTCTGCTAAGTCACATTGAGCCTATTCTCACCTGTCCCCCCAGGCACCTCACATGTGCCTCTGCAGGTTGCAGGGCCTCTCTCCTGCTACTCTCCAGTGTCCTTTTGTGACCAAATTCCTCTGTATACGCCATTGGAAGCTATTTCATGAGATTTGGTGAGATCTTCTTAGGGTCTTGTTCTGTTATCCAGAAGGGAAGCAGCTATGATAAGAAAAACACCTAGATTCAGAGTTGGAAGACAATGGTTGGCATCCTGTGTAACCTCGGGCATATCACTGACCAGGCGCAGGCCCTGTGTTCTGAACAAAACTGATGGTGACGCCTGCATCACAGAGATGCTGTGAGGAATCACTGATATAGCAGAAGACCGTCTTCTGTCACCTTCACATGCTGCATTTGATAGCTGGAGTTGTTGTTTTCAAATGTACCTCTTTATCTTAGTTGTTAATAAGCTTTTGATTAGTCATCCACGGTTGAGAATCTGTGTTGTTCAGTTTTTCTTTCCACTTTTATTGCATCTTAATGATTAGATTTGAGCAACAAATGTACTTACAGGAGTAAGATTTTAAATAACTCAAATAGCTTTTCTGTTTTTTAAGAGCCATGTAGATTACAATGGGAAAAACAAAGAGAATTAACAGGGCAGAGAAGGTGTGGCAGGCTCAGGTCGCTAGCTAAGGAGGCTTGACTCTGGAAGGAAAAAGTCATTAAGGATTGATCTTTGAAACTGAACAACCAGCTGAGGTTTTTGAGGCAAACAGCATGTTGGGAGTAGCCGATGAAATGTCATATTTACTTACTCTTTGTCCTTTTGGGGACTGTGTAATGGTAACTCCAGGCCTGGGGACCAGAGGGGAATGCTGCCTCCTCGTTCCCACCTCACCTGGGCGAGTTTCCAGTGACTATTCATGTTTTCCTTCTTGATGTTTATTCACAAAACGTGGAGAAGTGTTATACATAATACAACCCTGTTTACCTTGTCTTATGCTCCATTTCCTATCCATAGAGTAATTCAAGGCCATTCACTTGTTTGAACGTCTTTTAATAATTCCTCGGCCTTTTACTTATATTTGTTGATGACCAAAAACAGGTAGTGAATAGGCTACACTTTGCCAGAAATAAAGACAGGAACATTAGAATAAAGGAATCTAGAAGGTTTTTGGAAACTATTGAGCTAAATGAAATTATTGGGAAATGTAAAAGATGATTGGCAAGTAAATTCAAGGACTATAGTTACCATTTTTCCACATATCTCAAAAAATAGGAACCTCTTTCCACATTTACTATATCAAATTACTGTAAGTTATTCTGATTATACACAGAGAGAGCATGCAAAGTATGTGATGGAAAGTGGTTTCTGCTGTAGGTTTAGTTGAAGGATCTAAGTCAAGGACCTAGATTAGTCAAAGTTGTTCCAGAGAAGGCCCACCCACCCTCGGGAGCACAGGTCAGGTGCCTCGGTGAACCGCATCAGCAACATAGGGCCATTCCTGGAATTTTATTTACCAAGTAGTTCTTCTGAACTGTAAAAGGATACTGTGTTTATCAGCATTTGCGTGTGGTAATTTTTGCAAGAAATTACTTTAGGTGGACAGAACCCTGGAGAATGTAGAAGTGACTGGTTTGTACCTCTTCCTCTTGTCTACAATGACTACTTCCTAAGGCGGAGTCCTCTCTCAGTGACCCTCTCTCCCCATTAGAGGGAGATGATTCCTTGTTTTCTTCTGCAAACACAATTCCTAATGGCCTTAGATATTTGAAGGAGCCCATCATACAGATGTATGGCTATGTAATTCTCTTCCAGGTTATACAAAATTTATAAACTTTTTTATAACAGTTTCTACATTTTAAATGTAATTAGTTATTAAAAATATTTATTCCTGTAGCCTTTTCTTGTACACAAAGTATTAAGTAAGCAGTAAAGTAGAATCCTTTTCGTAAGAAACACTGATCCCAATTCCCACCTGATCCTAGTTAATGGGATTTTATCAATCTGTTTTTTAATACAAGCTGCCTAGTTTTAAAATAAATATTTGATTCTTTGGTGTATTATGTAATTATAAACAAATAGTAGAATTGCAGGATTTTATTGTGTTTATGTTATAATATTGGGAAAGAAGCAGTCAAGAAAAGCAAAGCATTGAGTATTGATGTCAAACAGCAGAGACTGTGATTAAACCTGACAAGTGTTAATCAGTTATTCTGTCACCATAAATGTGAATTTCTAAAAATTTGTTTTGCTTTTAGGAACAGCGCCTTTTGATAGTCCTAAGTAATTGCTGCTATCTAGAACGTCACACCTTCCTAAATATTGCAGAACATTTTGAAAAGCACAACTTCCAGGGAATAGAAAAAATAACAGAGGTAAGTGAGTTCATGTAAAATGCACAAGTCAGTGGTTTTGCCAGCTCAGTTTCCAAGCTGTTTCCTAGCCTGTGTTCTTCTGCTATCAGAGCCCATCCCCTCTGCATGCCCCCTTCACACCCACACTCCTTCCCCACCTTCACCCTGCTCCATCTTTGGATGATTCCCTTCCTTCCCTTGGTTCACCTTGAATTGTTAATACTCTTCTCTTTTCTCTGGAGCAAAGCTTCCTCAAGGTTAGAGCTGGTTTACTCCACATCTGAGCTGTTCAAAAGTGAGGGAAGAAAATAAGGAGAGAAAGGCAGCAAACCCAGATATTTCAGAATTATCTCATATTTGACTCCTTTTAGGTAAATGCTTTTATAGCCAGCAGCAAACTCCCTGAGCCTGCAGAAACACCTCTTCCTGCTATTCACACCTCTCCTTCCTCTCTCCGTTTCTATATGACCTCAAGGATGCTTTTGCTTTGCTGCCGTGCGCATGTACACGTGCACACACACACCGGCTTAGGCAGCAGAGCATCCTATGTGAAAAATACATCCTCCCCACTCTCCAATCACTGCATGCGGAAAGGTTGGGCAAAAAGGAGTCTTGTAGAAATTAATGGAGTGAGTTTTCTTTTTAATGTTATACTTTGTTGTTTATATTTTTTTCAACTAAGAAGAAAAGGAAAAAATGAAGTAACCTTGTTATTAAGGTTGGTTGGTTCCTGGGCAAAGGTTTATCAGATTTCTCAGTAAAACTGTGCTAGTACCACTTTTTAATGTCAGTACATTTTTCTTAGTGCGAAGAGTAAGAACGATAATGATCTGGTTAATCTTATAATCAACATGTATTCTGGATTACATACTTTTTATAAATGGTGGCTCCAGTTCATGAACTACATTGGGATTTTTTTTTCAAAGAATGAAAATGTCAAAGTGGGCGGCCCTGTCTTGTTTTCCTGCCTTTTCGTAAAGATTAATCATTCTGATGAGAAATGTTGTGACTTAAGCCTTTGGGGTCAAACGTCTAGTTTATTTCCAGAAACTTTTGTGTTAACAATTGCAAGGTGCTATCTTGCAGTAAAAAGTGGCTATTTGTAGAAGGTGGCCACTTTGTTTTTATATAATTACATGAATATATTTATTGGAGAAATTTTATCATTTACAAATATATGAAATTATTAGAAATTGCATGTAAAAGAAGCAACAAATTTGGTTTTCTCTAGTTTTTTTGCAGTACTAAGTAGGAACTATCTGTTGCTTCACTTTATATCATTAAGAAGTAGAATTAAATTAATATTAAAAAAGATTTTTTTCATATCCTTCCTAGTCTTTGTCCAGATCATTTTGAGACCAAGATAATACAAAGGATCTGGAGATGTAGCAGTGTAAATGGTAGGCTCTTTTCCACTCAGAATTTGGATTATTTTTAATCGACCATCTTGAATATTTTGAAATTCAGTTGTGTTTAAAATAAATAGACAGTAAACTAGATTTAGATGATAAAGTTTGCATTGATTTTATTAATTTGTGAATCTGTTTGGGAATTTATTCATTTCATGATTCCAACCAAGTAAAATATATTCCTGGTAGCAAAGGGAAAGGCCTGCTGACTGCCACTGTTTATTATAGTTTCCCTCCAAATGACAAATAATTCTAGAGGCATCAATCCCAGAAAAATCACAGGGCACAGGTCACAGTGGTTGGCTTATCCATTCTCTCTCTGTTTCTGCACTTGAAGATGAGGGTCTCTAGTAGGGGGACCTCATGTCGCTGGGCATCCTCATGTCACTGGGCGTGGACCTCTTCTCAGACTCCTCTGGTTTAAGCCGGGGGTTGGCCAAGTGTTTCTTCTGAGTATATTTCCCTCTGCTTTCTTATTGGTACTTCTCTCAGGAGAAGCATCATTCCCTTCACCTGTTTATCACCTTGGAATGTAGAGATTAAATTAGTGTTAATGTAGGAACAGGAGACAAATAAATGTTTTTAGAGGGTTATTAAAATTTAATGATCAATGACATTTGAAGCTAGAATGATTTTATACATACAGTTGTATTTGGTGTAGATAATCCTGGGAAGAAATCAGGGATAGTATTATCAGCTCCATAATCTTCACAGGGGAAGATACTCAGAGAGGTCAAGGACTTGACCTGTAAGTAGCACAGCAAGACAGGACTCAAAATTACATTTTCTTATTCTAAATCCAGAATCCTTTCTGATCTAGCAGCACGCATCTTCAAGAATAAAATGGGTCTCATGATGATACAATTGACCCTTAAACAACTCAGAGGTTGGGGTGCCAAACCCCCTATGCAGTTGAAAATCTAAGTATAACTGTTGACTACCTCAAGACTTAGCTACTAGTAGCCTACTGTTAGCTGGAAGCTTTGTGAATAACATAAACAGTGCATCAACATGTATTTTGTGTATCTGTTGCATACTGTATCTTGTAATATTGTAAGCTGGAGAAAAAAGAATGTTATTAAGACAATTATTAGGAAGAGAAAATGTATTAACTATTCATAAAGTAGAAGTGAATAATCATTATAAAGGTCTTCATCCTCTTCATCTTCATGTGGAGTAGGCTGAGGAAGAGCAAGAGAAGGGGTTGGTCTTGCAGTGTCGGTTTGACCGAGGCAGAAGAAGATGTGTGTGTGTATAAGTGGACCCATGTAGTTCAAACCCATGTTGTTCAAGGGTCAACTTTATACCAAAGGAGTGAAAATAGGACATGAAGCTGGTTGACTAGTGTATGTTGTTTTGGCCTTTATGAAACCACACTGAGTGGTACTTCATAAGATCAGGGCATCCAAATCACCTTGCTCCACAAGGTTCCGTCTTAAAAGTAAGCCGCATTGTAAAGCTTTGGTAGACTTGGTGCCGTTCGAATCCAGACAGTGTGTGCCAGCAGGGAGCGTCCTGCCATGTGCGTGCATTTTCATTTGTATTGCCCATACCATTTAGCTTTTTCTCAAGTCCTGGAGATGCCTTTTTCTAGTCATACATTTTTTTTTCAACTTATAAAAGTGAGACCCAACCATTATTTTTAAAAAGAAAAAATATTGGGAAGTTGAAAACAATAATAAAAATTAAAATCATCTATAATGCACCAACCAAAGGAAGACACTACTATTTTAATATTTATAGTAACCGTGAATTTATATATCCTATATATGCATATCTATTTGTTATAAAAATATGAAACGGTGAAAAGAAATTTGAGAAAAAATACATTTTTCTGAATTAATGTGAGGTATTTTTCCTACTGAATATTCTATTGTGAGTTCTTTTCCTTTTTTATTTAATGTTTTTATAAAATGTGTTTTATGGCTTTATAACCTTTTTCAATGTGGATATACCATAGTATTTTTAAAGTCTCCCATACTAGTATCCTTAGGTTTATTTTTAATTTTTTTTTTTTGTTACTGAGAAGTGAAGATCATCTTTGATCACATCTCTTATTATTTACTCACAACAGGCTCCAGGGGAGTAGATTCACAGCTCCAAAGACACTTGGTAAATATTGCCAGATTGCTTTTTGGAAGCTGATCTCATCACATTTCTGCCATCTTTTAAATTACAATGTTTAATTGGATAGGTTAAAATAGGGCTTCATTGTATTTTATTTTGCATGCTTCTTTCTATTTAGGTTAGCACTTTTTCTTCTGTTTATTCACTGTTTATATTCTAGAGGAGCTAATTTTGAAGGCTCTTAGAAAGTTAAGAAATATGTTGCAAATAAGTTGGCAATTTAAGTGTGCAAACCAAATTTGCCACAAACCGAATTCTTTGAACCTTTGAGAAAGGAAAACCAGAGTTTTATGTTAATAAACTTCAGCAAATAATTTTATTGTGGTAGGTATAATTACAGAATTCCAGGGAGTGTTTTTACATATATAAAATAATTTTTAAATATGTCCCAGTCTTTAAAAAATAAGCATCTAACTCAGAAGTTGTATACTTATTTTCACCTGATGAGACCTGTAGACATTAAATATTCTGGCATTAAATTTTTAATTGAAGTTTTATTTGAAGCTTCTAAATCTCTTTCAGAAACTCCAATGTGAGGGGTGTGGAGAGACAGCGCCTTTTTCTTGTGTGTCCAGGGGAAATTCCTTTATATGGAGCAGCTGATTTTAAGGAGTTTTGCATTGCTTTAACTGCATACACTGTGTTTTACATACTTGGTTATTTTAGCTTAATTGAATATAATTAAATTTCACATTGGAAACCATTTGAATTCATATTATGTGAATGAGTACAGCTTCGTGTCTTCACTACTTATATCATCTCTGTATATGTGTGTTTCATTTTCCTTGTTGCTCGATACATATAAACAAAATCAGCTAAATTTTGTTTAGAGGCTATTTTATATAATAAATAAGTTGTAAATTAATCTGTTTTGGAGTTTAAGATCTTACAGACAGAAATGATAAATTGATCAGATGTGTTTCTGCCTTCAAAACATTGAGCCTCATTTTTGACCTATTTGGCTGCCTTGAGTTTCTTGTAGAAACAGACAGGGAAAGAATAAACATACATAGTTAGAGAGATGCACCATCAGAAGGACTCAGGGACCTTGTAATTTATAAAGTGTTACGGCCCCAGTATAGAAAGTAGCTGAGAAAAGGTTTCACAAGCAACAAAGAACGTAAGATTGCGCATTCCAGATGCTGTTTCATAGAGTAGAGGAAAGGCACTAAAACGTCTTTGGAAAGCTGGGAAGTGCAGGAACTAAGGAGTAAAACAGCCTGCTCTCCAGTTGGGTAGAGTATGGCATTTGTAAGTCAAAAACCTTGAACCTAAGCCAATACAATTTAACCCACATAAATAATTGTGTTACCATCCACTGAATATTTCTGTTCTCTGGGCATTTGATTTGTCTTCTTCCTCTTTGTGATCAGCAGTTTCCGTAGACAACCTCATTTGCCTTCATAGCCTCATCCATCACTGATGGATGCCCATGATTCCCAAATTCTTTATTTTCGACCTGCATGTCATTCTGAGACCTTAGATGTGTTTCCTACCAGACATTCTCTCTAGAAGTTCCCATCGAGATTTCAAAGCAACCTGGCCAAACTAGTCATCTTCCTCCTTCAGAACAGCTTCTCTCTTGTATGTTCCCTGTCTTAGTCAATAATCACTAAGCCAGAACTTGGGGGTTCCTCCTTTTTTCTGTTTTATTTATTCATTTTTAATTGACAAATAATAATTGTGCATATTTATGGTGTACAATGTGCTGTTTGATCTATGTATACATTGTACAGTCAGTCACTAATTAACATAGCCATCATCTCACCAACTTAACTTTTTTTTTGAGGACATTAAAAATCTATTCTTTTAGCAATGAAATGGACAGTATATTATGATTAACGGTGGCTACCATGCCATGCCCTTTGATCAACACCTCCCTTTTCCCCAGGTTTCACTCTCCCCTCAGGCCCCAATAACTACCATTCTGCTCTCTGTTTCTATGATAATGACTTTTGTAGATTCCACATATAAGTGAGATCACAGTATTTGTCTTTCTGTGTGGGGTTTATTTCACTTAGCATAAGGTCCTCTAATACCATTCATGTTGCAGGTGACAGAATTTCTTCCTTCTTGAAGGCTGTATAGTATTCCATTGTGGATATGTACCACATTTTAAAAATTCATTCATCCATTACTGGGAATTATTCTTGAAGTCATTCCTCATGATGCTTTCTGCCAAGTCTTTCTTCTCAACTCAACCCCTGAACCATCTTCCAAATCTTTCTCTACCTCTCTAATTTAATGTTCCTGGCCAAGCTCAGCCCTTTTTCATCATCTGACGGTCGTGGTGTTGTAGAAACTTTCCTAGCAGGTGCTTTGCTTAATATCTAGATGTTTCCACTCTACAGCTTATCGCCCAGAGTGTCCAGGATGGTCTTTCAAAAACCCAGAGCTACTCATGTTGTTCGTCCCCCTCCTGTATTTCAGGGCTCCTTATTGCCTGAAGAGCTAAACTCCATAGGCTGGCATTTGTGTAGGATTTTCATTGGCTCTCTTGCTTCCTTCTCTCATGGCTTTTGTCCCCCTACTCCAACACCATTTATTAGCCTGAGCACCTGCTCATGTTTCCTTGAACATTTCATATAATTTGTCTGTTCATTCACTCAAGCTATAAATACTCATTCAATGACAGCTCTGTTATAGGAACAGTGCTCTGTTGTAGGAACATTTATCTATAGCTTGTCTTGTACTGTCTGACTCTCTGGATTGCCTTTTCCTCAGTGAATCTGGACTTGACAAAATCTTGATCCTCCTCCAAAGCCCATTTCAGATGCAGATGTCTCATCCTGTGTCAAGCCTACTGGGCCTCTCCTCATCCATTGCCAAAGTGCAAAGTGGACCATATTATCTTCTTTCTACCTTGGATGCTTTGTTCTTGACACTAGAAAATCATTTAACACGTTGCATTATGATTAGTTAAATAGAGATACACTTCTTTTCTAGATTGTAAATTCTTTTCAAATGTTTTTAGTTAAATATAATAAAATAGATACTGTGTAATGTAGGATGTAGGAGAGTGATGAAATGAACCCACATGCTCCCACGCCACCAAGCTGAAGGAACAAAATATCCCAGGGGCCTTATGCTCACTCGTGCCCCTGCACAGCCATGCCACCCACCTTCCCCTATAGAAAGCCACTTCTGAATTGTGTGGTTTCTAAACAATATTTTGTTTGAAATTACCTGTTTTTGACTTTTACATTAGCATATTCAGGATTATATGGTGTGTATTTTTCTGTGACTTTCTTTTCCCACTCAGTATTATTTTGAGACGTATCCATGTTGTAGCATGTAGGTCATGCTAGTGTAACATGAATTAAAGAATATGTTCCTTTTTCTTCTTTGAAACAGTTTGTATAAGATTGGAATTATTTATTCTTTGAATATTTAGAATAACTCTCTGGTAATGATATTTTCTGTAGACTCAGTATTTTCTTTGTGAAATGATTGTTAATTACTAGTTCAATTTCTTTAATGGTTACAGAACCATTCAGGTTTTTTATTTCTTCACGGTAGTTGTGGTCATCTATATTTTTCTAGGATTTTCTAGGACTCTGCCCATTTTGCTTAAATTTTCAAATCTTTTGGCATAAATTTTTTATAATAGTTTCATTTTATTCAGCCTCAGCTGCATTTGAGGTTATATGGCCATTTTTTGAACTTGTTTTTCTTGTTTTTGTTTTTTTTTTAATTCTTTTTTTCTTGCAAGAGTCTTTTCAGAGAATCAACTTTTGACTTCAGTAGTGATTTCCCTGTATATCCTTGTTTTCTGTTGCAGTAATTTGGGCTCTAATCTTGTTTTATTTACATAGTTCATTGATTCTAAACCTTTCTGTCTTTTAATATAAACACTCAAGGCTGTGAATTTCGCTCTCAGTGTCTCTCTGGTAGCGCGGCACATATTTTAACAAATGATATTTTAGTTATTGTTCCATTTTTTAATTTTTGAATTTTAATTCTGTTTTAATCTTGGCTAGAAGTATGATTTTAAATATCCAAGCTAAGGAAGCAGAGGAGCCATCGGAATTAGTTTTCTCTTGGTTAGAGATTTCTAATAAAATTGTTCTGAGGTGAGAGAATATCATGTTTTTAGGTTTGCTGAGACTTGCTTTGTGAGCTGATACATGGACAGTTTTCTGAAATACCCTGCCTCGCTTGAAAATATTGTCCTTAAGTTTTAGATACCACATTCCACAGTTGTCTATTAGATCAGGTTTGTGAATTACATTGTTCAGTCTTCTGTATCCACTCCTTTTGTTTGTTTGCTTTGGACTTTGATCTCTTGATTATTGAGAAAAACATAGTAAAGTCTTTCCTTGGCTCCTTTTTTACATATTTTATTTGCCTCTACTAGTCTGTATTTTTATTATGTATCTTGGTATTATTATTTTCTTGGACTTTTTATACCCCTGGCTCTGATTGGTGTCTTTGATAAATTCTGGAAATTTCTAAGCCATTATCTCTTTAAATATTTTTTCTTTATTCACACTTTTCTCTCCTTCAAGATCTCCTATTGGACCTGTGTTACACCTTTTCACTCTATTCTTCACATCTCTTAATTTTTTCTTTTCCCCTCTCATTTTTAATTCTCTGTACTGATTATGGGTCATTTCTTCAGCTCTCTTTTTGTTCCTGGTTTCTTCAGTTGTGTCTAATCTTGCTAAAATTTACTATGTATTGAAATTTTATTTCAGTTGTGTTTTTTCTTCAGAAACTCTTCGAGTTTTTTTGTTTGTTTGTATTATTAATAAGAGGAAATTATTAACTTACTCTGGAATGGTATAATTTCATAAATCAGGGAAGGAGATAGTAGGAGCAGTAAAGTTCTTTCCAGTGTCTCTCAGATTGTTCTATGTAGATAGAAAATCAAATACAAGCTAAGATCAAGTATAAGATTATCTTATTAAGAATGGTGGAGCAAATAAGTGAAGCCTAATAAATAAGATGTGAGGTGACTAACTTGGTTATTAAAAATTCATGACTGGGCACAGTGGCTCATGCCTATAATCCCAGCACTTTGGGAGGCCAAGGTGGGTGGATCACCTAAGGTCAGGAGTTAAAGAGTAGCCTGGCCACTGTCGTGAAACCCTATCTCTACTAAAAATACAAAAATTAGCCGGGCATGGTGGCATGCACCTGTAATCCTAGCTACTTGGGAAGCTGAGGCAAAAGAATCGCTTGGGCCTGGGAGGTGGAGGTTGCAGTGAGCTGAGAACTCACCATTGCACTCCAGCCTGAGCGACAGAGCGAGACTCCGTCTCAAAAAAAAAAAAAAAAAAATCACAGGAAAAGACACCACTCATGTTTTGGATGCACTAAAGATAAGTAAAACACCAGGTTAGAACCACAGCTGGAGGTGAAAGAAGTGAGGCTTGGAAGCCCTCACTAGCAAGTGCTAGAGAGACAAGAGCTGTCCTATTTCAGGGTGACAGTATATCCTGTTTCATCTATAGTGTTCTTTTTTCTGTTAATACCTCTTCTAGGAATTAAGAGTTTGTTTGTTTGTTTTTAATTAGTTATTCACTTGGCATTTACTTTGTCCACATTTGACAAGTTGTGGTTCAGTAATATAAAGAAATGTCGGTTTGCCACCTGTCTTGCCATCCATTTGAAAAGAGCTAAAAAAAAATTAATTTGTCTGAACCTGGTTATCCAAATTCACTTGGATAAATGTTCTGGTGACAGTTTGATGGCCTTATTTCTATATAGATGGCCAAATTAAAGGCAGTCTTTCTGTCACATTTGGAATGAAAATCATAGTTTGTTTATTTTCTTTCTTGGAAGCATACTCTTGTAAAAAACATTATTACCAAAAAATTTTTAAAATCACAAATTTGAAATCTTAAATTGGAAACATTAAAATACATCAAAATAAGGATTTTACCTTTTAAACAATTTTGACTGAGTTGAAGACAACAGTATAGAAATTAGGGAAATATGACAATCACTTAGGCATCTCTTCTCCAGGACTATCCATTGGGCACATTGGCTGGAATAAATGCCTGGTACGTGAGATGAAAATGTTGTTCAGTTTACATGATTGCTGCTAAGAAAGGTAGAATGGTAGCTTATCTTAGGTAGTATTGGCCACTACACCAAAATTCTGCCTCCACATATGCCTTACTTCTCTAAGTTATTACCAGCAGTTTTTTAAATGCTTTAAAAGCCTCTTCTCAGTGCTAATATGTACAAATTCAATGTGTAAGTCTATTTCTGAATACAGATATTCCTCAACTTAGGATGGGGCTACCTCCAGATAAACTCTTCCAAAATTGAAATTATTGTAAGTGCATTTTCTGCTTATGGTATTTTCTACTTAGAGTGGGTTTAACCTGACGTAGCACATTATAAGCCAAGGAGCGTACTGAATGCCTGTTGCTTTTGAACCACGATAAATTGGGAAAATCATGAGTTGAACGATCATAAGTCAGGACTGTCTGTACACAATTAAATTGTTACCTTTTGTAGATTCTGGATATCAGCCCTTTGTCAGATGGGTAGATTGCAAAAATTTTTCAGATTTACAAGAAAAAAACAAGCCCATTCAAAAGTGGGCAAAGGATATGAACAGACACTTTACAAAAGAAGACATACATGAGGCCAACAAACATATGAAAAAATGCTCATCATCATTGGTCATTAGAGAAATGCAAATCAAAACTACATTGAGATACCAACTCACACCAGTTAGAATGGCGATCATTAAAAAATATAGAGACAACAGATGCTGGAGAGGATGTGGAGAAATAGGAACATTGTTACACTGTTGGTGGGAGTGTAAAGTAGTGAAACCATTGTGGAAGACAGCATGGTGATTCCTCAAGGACCTGGAAATAGAAATTCCATTTGACCCAGCAATCCTGTTACTGGGTATATATCCAAAGGATTATAAATCGTGCTACTATAAGGACACATGCACACAAATGTTCATTGCAGCACTGTTTACAATAGCAAAGACCTGGAACCAATCCAAATGCCCATCAATGATAGACTGGACAGGGAAAATATGGCACGTATACACCATGGAATACTATGCAGCCATAAAAAGTGATGAATTTGTGTCCTTTGTAGGGACATGGATGAACCTGGAAACCATCATTCTCAGCAAATTGACACAAGAACAGAAAATTAAACACTGCATGTTCTAACTCATAGGCAGGCGTTGAATAATGAGAACACATGGACACAGGGAGGGAAGCATCACACACTGGGGTCTGTCGGGGGGAAATAGGGGAAGGACAGCAGGGGGTTGGAAGTTGGGGAGAGATAGCATGGGGAAAAATGCCAGATATAGGTGATGTGGAGGAAGGCAGCAAATCACACTGCCATGTGTGTACCTATGCAACAATCCTGCATGTTCTTCACACGTACCCCAAAACCTAAAATGCAATATAAATAAATAAATAAATAAATAAATAAATAAAATTGTTACCTTCTTTAAAGAATGCACCTGTTTCTGTTAGAGACACCTGCCCTAAAAGGCCCCCGTACCTTCAGGCATCTCCACTCTGCAGCCTTTCTCCCCACTATCAGTGGCTCTTAAGCACTCCCTCTCTGTTTAACCACTGCATTCCTTAAATACATTGTATTGTAAATGCTTGCTTTTATTCCTCTCCTATTATACTGATTTCCATAGTGTCAGGATGTTTTTTGTTTTTGTTTTTTGAGACAACTCTCGCTCTGCCCCAGGCTGGAGTGCAGTGGCAGGATCTTGGCTCACTGCAACCCCCACCTCCCAGGTTCAAGCAATTCTCCTGCCTTACCCTCCCAAGTAGCTGGGATTACAGGCTCATGCCACCATGCCCAGCTAATTTTTGTATTTTTAGTAGAGGCAAGGTTTCACCACGTTGGCCAGGGCAAACTGTATCTCTTGACATTGTGATCCTCCCCCCTTGGCCTCCCAAATTGCTGGGATTCCAGGCATGAGCCTCCTCGCCCAGCCAGTGTCAGGATGTTTTTAAATTTAATGTTCTTCCCTTCCTCTTGGGTAGTGATTAATGGTAGTTGGATCTCACCCTTGCTTTTTGAGTAATAATCAAGTAGACCCAGTTAACATCTATGTTCAGCAGCCAGTGTGAACTGATCGTTAGTGAAAATGAGGCTATTGAGATAATAGAAATAGCTGCTAGCATTTCTTGCGTATTCGCTTTCAGTGTGCTGTGTAAGTTTCCTGAATTATCTTTTTAAAATCTCACAACAGAAATTAGGGACTGTGTACTCTTGATGTTGGTCCTGCCTTGTCACACATTAATACTGCCACTCTACTCTCTTTTTGTAGCATTTGGCTATTAACGATTTGCACATCCATTTATTTTCAACTCCTCTTTTACCTTCTTTTTAAAGAAAATAAGGTTAAAATAGCCTTCCCTTGTGCCCTATTTCAGTAGGCTCCCTTCTCACCAATGTTCCAACTGCTATCTGCAGAGAATCATTCTGCCTGTCCCAGAACTTTATGTGAAGTTCCATGCAGTTTGTAGTCTGTTGTATCTGGCTTCTTTTATTAAAATTAATAATTTTTTTGAGATTCATCCAAATTGTGTGTACCAATGATTCATTTCCTTTTATTGCTGAGTTTGGATAACCAGATTTTATTTAATGGCTCTAATGGTGATGGGTTGTCTCCAGTGTTAGGCCTTTATGGATAAAGTTACAGTGAAAATTCTTGTAAGTCTCTTTGTGGACTTACAAGTACTGAGCTTGTACTCACTGATCATGGATATATACCTTGAAGTGCAATTGTTGGTCGTAGTGCAAACCAATTAGGAACTCCGAGTAGTTTTCCAGAGTGTACATTCCGTCAGTTATAAACATGAATGTTCCAGTTGTTCTGTATCCTAGTCAACACTTAATATTACCAATCTTTTTTATTTTAGCCAAACTCATTGTTGCTTTAGTTGGCTTTCCCTAATAAATAATGATGTTAAGCACCTTTTCTTGTATTTTCAGATACATTCAGGTAGCTTCTTTCTTGAAGTGCTTATTTAACCCCAGCTCATTTTTAAATTGGATTAGTCATCTTTCTATTTGTGATTTTTAAAAGGCTCTATATGTCCTTTGTCACACATACATATTTTTTCAGTTCATGGCTTGCTGTTTTGTTTTTATAATATCTTTTGAGCAGAACTGTTTAATTTTGATGAGATCCACTATAGCAAACTTTTAAAATGTTTAATGCTTTTCATATGTTGTCAGAATCTTTACCTGCTTCAATGTCCCTAATATTTTTCCGGGAGTTTTATAATGTTAACTTTTATGTTTAGGTCTGCGATGTTCATCTTTATGCGAATATCTCATTGTATTATTTATGTCAGGTTTATAGTCAGTCTTGAAATCATGTAGGTGAGTCTTCCAACGTTGTTCTTTTTAAATTGTTTTGGCTGTTTTAGGTCCTTTCCATTTATGTATAAATTTTAGCCTGTGAATTTTTACCAAGAAAAGGCCTTTTAGGAGTTAATTGATTTGGAGAAAATCACCAGTATTGTTCATCCTGTTTATTTGTGTAGGCCATCTTTAATTTCTGTCAGCAATATTTTGTAGTTTCCAGTAGAGATTTTCCATGTCTTTTGTTAAATTTATTCCTAGGTATTTTTTATGATATTATAATTCTTCTGTGTCTATTATATAGAAATATAGTTGATATTTGTTACTGGCATTGCTGCCTCAATAAATTTACTTATTCCATTAGGTTGTCAACCTGCTTAGATTTTCTAAATATGTCATCATGTCTTCTGTTAATAAAGGCAGTTTTACTTTTGCTTTTTTGGTATTTTTTCTTGCCAGATCTCATGGACTGGAACCTTGAAATCAGGTAAAATCTTGAAATAAGTGGTGAAAGGGGACACCTTTGCCTTATTCCTGATCTTGTGGAGAAAGCATTCTATATCTGTACCATTTTGCAGATGCCCTTTACACAGCTGATTTTCTTTCCATTCTTAGTTTACTGAGAATTTTTATCATGAAAGTATATTGAGTTTTCTCAAGTTCTTTTTCTTCATCTATTGAAAAAATACCACTTCTGTGTCATGTATTTTTAAAATGTATTTCTAGTTTTTATTTGCCAATAGCTTGTTCGGATTTTTATGTCTTTGTTCATAAAGGCTATTGGTGTGTAATTTTTTTCTTATAACATCTTGGTCACTTTTGATATTATGGTTATACTGGCTTCATTAAACAAAATAAGAAATGCTTTTAGCCTCTATTTTATGAAAATGTTTGTGTTATAATTTCTTTCTTACATGCCTGGTATAGAATCACCAGTGAAATCACCTGGGCCTGAAGTTTTCACTGTGCAAACCCTAGCCTATGATGGATTCAATTAGCTTAATAAATATAGAACTAGCTGTGCCAGTTTTTGAAGATTGTGTTTTTCAAGAGATTAGCAATTTCCTCTATGTTGTCAAGAGTTGATGACATAAAACCATAATGTCCTTTTACTATTATTTTAATATTTAGGATCTATAGGAATGTTTCCTTTTTTTTTCTGTTCTTGGCAATTTACAAAGTTTTTTTTTCTTTATTTCTTCATCAGTCTTGCCCAGGAGCTTATCATTTTTGTTATTCCTTTTTAATTTTTTTTAATTTTTAGATTTTGTTATACTTTTTTAAAATTATACTTTAAGTTCTGGGGTACATGTGCAGAACATGCAAGTTTGTTACATAAGTATAGGATCTTGGTCTCTTGCCCAGGTTAGAGTGCAGTGGTTCAGTCATAGCACACTGCAGCCTGGATCTCCTGGGCTAAAGTAATTCTATCACCTTAGCCTCCAAGTAGCTGGGACCACAGGTGTGCGCCACCATGCCTGGCTAATCATTATCATTATTATTATTTTATTTTATTACAAAAAACCCTACTTTTGGCATTGGTGGTTTTCTCTAATATTTACCTTTAAAAAAAAAAACTGATTTCTTTATCTTTTCCTTCTATCTAATCATCTATTTTGGTTTGTGTTTATAGATACTAGAGAAAGAGAGAGATAAAGAAAGGCAAGAGGAAACTCAGAGTTCATTGCCTGTCACTGTTTTCCTCAGTAGTTCATCTTCTTTGATCTGATTTATTTGATTTTAGGTTAGAGCCTTTTCTCATTACATAGGTGAAGTACCCTTTGAACCCTTGCATATCCAGAAATATCTTTCTTTGACCCTGTTGAGAGAATGACACACTGGCAAAATACAGGATTCTTGGGTTCTGTTCTTTCATTCCTCTAGATTTTAATCCAGTGATTGCAGGTCCCAGTGTTGCATGTCAGAATTCAGACCAGTTCATTCTTCTTTGTAAGTAAATTATTCTTTTTATCTAGAAGTTTGAAAGTCAGTCTCCTACTGCCGTTCCCTCTCTTATTTAGAATAATGTATTAGAAACTAGAAACTTTAACAGTAGTTGACTAGATGTGTGGGCTGTCTTATCAGTGTAGCCTGGCACTCTGCAACCCTATTTGAAGTTGCAAATTTGGGTCTTTCTTCAGATCCAGTTAAATTTTCTTCTACTACTTGTGTAATTAATACCTTTTCTTTAGCTGCTTATATTTCTTTATTTGCATTTCTACTTTTTACACGTTAGGGCTCCTGGATTTATCTTCTAGTATTGTCCTTCATAATTTCCATTTCTTTACATTTTTATTCTATGCTTTGAAGTAGTTCTTGCACTTCAGATCAGCCTTAACCGTGACCAGTAGTTCCTTCTGTTAATCTACGCAGTTGTTAACTTTGGAAATCATATATTTCACCTCTAGAAATCTCATTTTGGTAGTATACTTTAATCTCCTTAAGAGTTTTCTTTATTTTTCTGTTCAAGTTGTTGCTTGTCTCTTCTGCAGCTGAATTTCACTGCTTGATGGGTGTTCCTATGCATAGCAGCTGACTCCCTTAGTGTGCGTTTATTTTTCATGGTCAGCTTGTTGCAGTTCAGGCCTGACATTGGAGAGAAGCCTGTCCCTCTCAGGCCAATGTTGCAGAAGCAGAACGGCCACCAGCCCCCTGCAGAGTAACCTGGGCCCACAGACTCTCCACACCTCAAACTTCCCACATCCTCCATGCTTGGGTCTCTGCCTCCCCTCTCTTCCGCTTCTGGCATCTTGGTGCTGGAGAGACCAGGCATACTCATGTAGGGCTGATGCTAGCCTCCTTACCCTCTTCTACACCCACGCCCATCAGGAGCCCACAGTCCATGCGGCTGAACTGTGCCAAGGACAACACTTTCTAATAAGGGTCTTCCTTGTTTCCTTTTGCTCACTACAGTGAGCCCTGCGTCTGGCCTCTGTGGAGTTGCCTTGGAGTCTAAGGCCTGACCAGCACGTGGCCACTCCCAGGCCACACAGCCAGAGCTGTAACTAGAAGGAGAAGCCAAGGGAGCTGCAATGAGGTTTCTAGAGTGTCAAAGCAGGCTTATTTTCCATTGGTAACGCTTTTCAAATTAATTAGTTAATATGAAGAAACATAATTTTAAATGGTTCCTTTTTAATTGTAGTTTACTGGCTATTACATTTTAGTGTTTATAATACCTCTTGCTCTGCTTATAGAAATGAGAGTTTAGTATTTTCAAAAACAACTGATACGGTTAGGCTTTCTGTCCCCATCCAAATCTCATCTTAATTTGTAATCTCCATAATCCCCATGTGTCAAAGGAGAGACTAGGTGGAGGTAATTGAATCATAGGGGCGGTTTCCCCCAGGCTGTTCTCATGAGAGTGAGTGAGTTCTCACAAGATCTAATGGTTTTAAAAGGGGCTCTCCCCCTTTCACTGGGCGCTTCTCCTTCTGGCCACCTTGTAAAGAAGATGACTTGCTTCCCCTTTGCCTTCCACCAAGATTGTAAGTTGCGCTGAGGCCTCCCCAGCCATGCGTAACTGTGAGTCAGTTAAACCTCTTTCCTTTATAAATTACCTACTCTCAGGCAGTTCTTTATAGCAGTATGAAAACGGACTAATACAGTGACTTATAGTCCATGTGTGGGGTTATTTTTTTCTCCTGCAAAATAGCTTTGTTAAAAGAGATCTTTATTACTGAAAATACATGAAATAAAAATCATGAGTTTTTGTAGGAAAATTGATAAGTGCTTTTAATATAGTCTGAAGTGTCTTTAACATTATTTTACTTTTTCCATCACCCTCAAATAGGCAACTCATACTCTTTATTATGTGTTCATAGGTTAGCATGGCATCATTGAAAGAACTAGATCAAAGACTCTTTGAAAATTACATCGAGTTGAAAGCAGATCCCATCGTTGGTTCCTTAGAACCTGGAATTTATGCAGGCTATTTTGATTGGAAAGACTGCCTGCCTCCAACAGGTAAGTAAATAAAGTGTCTTGAGTGATAGATGTGGATATGCTTTTATCAATTGTTACATGCTTGAATTCTTTTCATTTTATTCTCGTTTTTCTCATACCTACTGAGAGTGAGAGATTAATTTGATTTCAACTTATTTGCTTAAATCCATTTTTTGGATAATTTGGAAATTAGGACACTTTTTATTATTACCTAGTGGCTTAAAACTGTTTTTAAGGTCAAGAGAATAATTAAATATACCTTATAATAATTGATCATTTTAGTAATGCATGCCTGCTTCCTACGATATTTTTGTATAAATATAATAGAGTGATTGTGAGTGACAGTTTCATACAATGATCTTGTGAACATCATCAAAAAATGTGTTAAAGAAATCTGGTCACATCTATGTAAGACCTAATTAGCGATGCTGTAAAGGTGAAGGATAGAAGAAAAATGTGTAGGAGTGAGATGATTATAGCAATTTAGCAATGAAAATTGAGCCACAGAAGGATGAATGATACAGTTCAAGTATTATCTTTGTGATATCAAATGAAAGTCACTTGAATCACTTCAAAGTGTATATTTTTAAAATAACTATTGCTTTCTGAGTCAAATAAACTTTTGATTGATCGAATAGTTGTTTCTTTGTATAAAATAGTGTGGAATACCTCAACCAAAGCTGCCCGTTGGCACTGTTGTAGAGAAGTGGTTTATGTAGAAGTGGTCATGCTCATATCAGACGTGGGCTTTTCATGGGTATATATATGTAGATACACCAGTGAGTTGTTAACAGGTTTGGGTTTATTTTCCTTGTTTTGACTAATCACGTTAATCTCCTTTTGTTTTTATTGTGTAGCGCTTATACTTAAACGATGATAAAATTGTTTATTGTTTAAACACCTTTCATTTTTATTGTATAGTGTGCACATATAGTGATGCCAAAAGTCTAAACTAAAAACCAGAATCATTCAATTAACCACAGTTTCTTAATGTGACCACAGTTATTGAATTATCTGAACTCACAGTCATGGCAGTCATGCAAGCCTTTATTCCTCCTGTGCTTTTCTGTACACACACTTTACTGTGCCCAAGCCAGATTAAGTTCATACCCTCACAGTACATCCTTTTAAAGTCTAAGTTAGACTCTATCAGTATCTTGCTTAAAATTCTTATAATATCTTTCCATGATAGTAAAACCTGGGAAGATGTGCTGTGCCAGCCTCTTCCCTGGCACCTTGCCCACTGCCCCAGTGCGCCACCCCACAGCCTCTCCTGCTAGACTCAACCTCTGCCTTTTTGAATAGCTCATCTTTCAAAAATATAAATTGGATCCTATCAGTCCCCTGCTGAAAACCCTTCAGAGAGGCTCATTCTCCTGGTGGCTAACCTCAGACTTCTCAGACAAGGTAGCATCCCCACAGGTACCAAATTCCATGGAAGCTTAAATTCCTGGTGTGAAATGGTGTCGTATTTGCAGGTAACCTACACACATCCTCCTGTATGCTTTAAATCATCTCTAGATTACTTATAACACCCAATACAATGTCAATGCTTTGCAACTAGTTGTTATTATTTGGGGAATAAGAACAAGGAAAAAAGTTCATGCATGTTTACTACAGATGCAACCATCTGTTTTTTCCCCCAGAATATTTTCCATTCATGGTTGGTTGAATCTATAGATGCAGAAGTCACCATATGGAGGCCACAGAGGCGCTTGCTATGAGTTACCTCCCTCTCCATGGGCTCCCCTAGGCAGCAGGCAGGCTGGGTGCTTCGTGCACTATGAACCCTGTGCCTAGTCCCTCTCACCTTTGCCCCTTCTGCTAACCTCCCCTGCCCTCCCAGGCCCGACGTCCTCTGGAAGCCCACCCCGCCCATCCCTGCATGCCTCCGGGTCATGCTGGCCTACCTCCATCTGTGGTGCTCCCAGAGCAGTTCACAGCTCTCTGCGCCCACAGAAAACGTTTTGTCATTGTCTACCTCCTTGCTGGACAGCCTCAGCACAGGGGCCGGCATTTGGGTGTCTGGTTCTCAGCATTTTTAGCACAGTGCAGTTTCTGACACCCAACTGATGGTTTATTTTTGTGGAGTCAATGAAGATTGGCAGTTTTCTATAATAATATGCCATCTTTCTAAATATGCCTGTTGCTCCGTCTCTTCCAAGTGTTTGCTATATGCTTTTGCCTGATTTTTCTCAACATTTTTTCGGTAGGAAAGTACATCATACAGTGTTCTAGTTTATACTGTTCTTCTGATTCACTTCTAAATAAATAATACACAGTGGATATTCGTATTTGTTGAAATGAATTAAAATGAGTTAGAGTGCTCATTTTCTTGTCATTTGTGAATTCTCATATGGTAGTTGTGTACACTTTATAAATTTGAGCAATTGCATTTTAATTAAAATGCAATTGTCAAGTATATCTAACACATCATCAATACTATCTATTTAACTATTTAAACTCTTACCGAACAATATATTACTTTGCATCACAATGCAAGAAGTAATACATTGTCAGTAATAGTTCAAATGAATGTTGTTAAAGTTCATGTCTTCCCCTGTGATTAGCGTGTAAGTACATTAACTGTTCACACATCTACTACATCAGCAATTCTGTTTAACTATTTATTACTGTACAATGTATTACTTTGCATCACAATGCAAAAAGTAACACATTGTTCAGGAATAGTTCAAATGAATTTTGTTAAAGTTCATATCTTTTCCTGTGATTAGCATCTAAGTACATTAACTGTTCACACTGAAATCATTCTTATCTTACTTGGTTATGTTCAAGGTTATTAAATCATTTGTGATGTTTCTTTGAGATTAGAAAAAATCGTGACACAACCCTTCTGATTTTCCTGCACTTCAGGAATTGCTATAACAATTTAGAATGGGCGACCAAGCTTCAGTCTCCACAAACAGTGGTTATTCTCTGTTGTCACTGAAATCTCTGATTGTTACTGAGAAACAGGATTGCCCCTGATGCAGAAGATGACTTCTCTTCACCAACCCTCCCTCAGACCTAATGCCTCCCTTAACAAATGGTGAGATGTCTTTAGTGTGCACTGAACACTGGCAAGGACAGTCAAGAATGTCTGTCAGGTAGAAGGCAGGCATTTCCCATCCACCCGCTCCAAGGTGTCTTCGGAAAATAGACATCTATGCAGGCCCATTCTCTGCAGGGCATTGTTAGGTCACAGTACTTCAAATGCAGGGGCTGCTGGCCATTACCATGTGTCTGTGGATCCCATGACAGCACTCCAGTGAGCAGTAACCAGGGCAGAGGGTGAATGGAGCCATTGCTGGACTAACAGGGATCTTAGGTTTCCACTGCATCCAGTTACTAACCACGACTTGCAATTTCCAAGTCCTCACTGGATTTATTTAAGGTACCCAGAGTCCTTTCTCTATGACCTTCATATTTTCCAACCATGACATTGAACTAGTACAAGCCTCTGTTGTGAATTAGGATCAGAGCCTAAATGTAATCCTGAGATTGATCTTAATAATGGTTTGTAACCTTAGATAATCTTTAATACAAAATTAAGATTCTGCAGGCTGTGTGACATTAAGTGGTGAGGCTTTTTTGTTTTTTGTAACATAACTTCATTTCTTGGTTTTGTTTTTTTCTTAAGATAAACTTTGTTTCATAAGCAAATGGCACATGACACCGTACTTTCAGCAATTTATTTACTCTTTCTCATATTCCAAAAACACGTAGAAGTTGTTGGTGTTCGTTTCACTTTTATGAACTGTATTTAGTTCTGTTCTTGGTGTAGTTTTGACTTCTTGATTCCTAACTGAACCTCAGCCTTGCATAGTCATATAGTGATTTTTAGTTTGTTTAAAGCTGACTTAAGTTGAAATTTTGTGTGAAGTGAATAGCCAAAATAGTTTGACTATTAATCTTCCAAAATAATTTCAATTAACAACTTTAGTGTTATCTTCAGAATTTTCATCTTCAGAAACTGAATTTTGCAAATCATATAGGTAACTGATTACTTATTGCTGTAGTTAGCAATAAATTTAGTTTCTGATACTGTATGTAGTGATTAAAAAAAAATCCAGTTGATTAATTTCATGATTCAAGAGGAGATATCCGTTAAAGCCATAGCTATGTTTTTTTAAATCTGACCGTTGGCTAGTTAGATTGGTGTCACCTCTTTATTTGTGTATATGTCAGTAAAGATTATTCTGGTTAATTCTGAGTCACAAAACTGCTGTTCTTAAGATTTTAATTGTTGTTATCCACAATTATTAAGAGTTCTTAGTATTTGAATTTTATAAATTTTAAATAAATTAAGAATATTGTTGGTTTTTACAAATACACATTGAAGTTCACGTCTTTAAAAACATTAAATAAGAAAAAGTATTTCTTTAAGTTTTCTCTTGTATGCTGGTTTAACTATTTTTTTCTATCAAAAGGCATGAAAACTTAATATGTATTATTTAAAGGTATTTACTAAGTGAATTTAAATTTAATCAGTTTATATAAGTAAATAGTGATCTGATTTTTAATTCAAATGCTCTTTTACTAATTATAGTAATTGAAATTGTAATGGAAAGGGGAAAACTTTATATAGTTTGTGACATGAGTATGTCTAGGACCATTATAAAAATAAAAGCAGAGTTGTTTGCTTCCATATGTGATGCGTATAACCTAGAGCAGAGTAACCTTCCCTCCCTCAGTGATGCACCAGAGCACAGGTTCAGAGTACATGGTTCTGTCAGTGAGCAAGACTTATAAGTGTGTTGTCCAAGCAGTGTGCCAAGCAGCATTTTCCAACAAATTGAAGAGAAAGAAAATGTAAATCTAGTTGTGGAGACAGAGGCAGAGGCACAGCCCTTCTTAAGTCTATGTTTGTTCAATTTTATTTTAAGGTCTTTACCTTTTGGAATGTATTTTGCAGGTGTTTTCACTGAATTCTGCAGGAGACACTGCACAATTAGGTTACCTCTTGCATCCTATAACTTAAACCATTCAAAGCTCAGGCCCAGCTTAGAGTTTCTAGAGAATAAGAACATTGCACATTAGGTTGTCTCTTGCATCTTGTAACTTAAATCATTAAAAGCTCAGGCCCAGCTTAGAGTTTCTAGAGAATAAGAAAAATGCTACAAGAATGGAGGTAAGGAGAAAGTGTAATATTTGTTTGATTTTCAAAAAATGGAAAACTATAGACAGACCTCAAAGCTTAATGTAGCTCTCTGAGAAAATGGATCATTAAAATGTTTGGGGGTCCTTATAAAATAAGTTGTATGTTACATGTATATGTGAATTTATACATATATTCCTTATACATGCATTTATACAAACACATAAATATGTATACATGCTTAGTAACATAGTCAGCATTTATTGTAAATATACCATGTGCAAGGTAGAGGGCTTTGCAGAAATCATCTGATTTAATCTGCGTAATAGCACCTCAAGAAGCAAGCAGTATTTTTATTCTCATTTTATAGATGAAGCCACTGAGCACAGAGAGAGTAAGTGACTTGCTCAAGGTCATGTAGCTAGGAAGTGGCAGGGTAAGGGTTCAGAGTTCAAATCTAGGCAGCCCTTAATTTTAGGCATTGTGCTGTGTTGCTAAACAACAAACTAAGAGCCTCCTTTAGAAATCTACAAAGAAAAAGATAGATATGATAACAAGTCATGAAATTCACAAAAGAACCAATGTGGCCAATAAATATAAAAATAGGATAAAATTCATCAACTCTCAATGCAAATTAAAATAGCATTAGGGTATCATTTTGTTAAAACTTTCTGGATTGAAAAATATAGTAAAGCTTGATTGTAAGGCCAGCTGCCTCGCAGAGGGTTAAACGGACACATCCATCTCTGTCCTCGCCTAATAACTGCGTCATCACCCAAGCTTGTTATCTGGCCTTGCCGCACGACTTCCCAGCACCCGCCTCCGCATACCAGACCCAAGCCCACATTCAGCACTAAATTATGCATTCAATCCCCAGCCTGCTGTTAATAAACAACTGCAGGAAATTTTTTTAAAGAAGCCACATCAGACCCTGCGCGGTAGCAGTCTGCTCTGTATGCCCCCAGAAGGCCCGCTTACCCAAGGTCCTGCCCACCGACCCATAACCACTAGCTCCAGGCATTTCCTGCTTCTTAATAGCCAATAGGATTGCCTTCACTTTGTTTCCCCAACAGCCAATAAAGACCCACTTACCCAAAGTCCCGCCTGCCTACCAATAGCAACTAGTTTCAGGCACTTCCTGCTTCCTGACAGCCAATAAAATTGCCTTTGCTTTGTTTTCCCAATAGCCAACCAATCGCCTTCCCTTCCCATAAAACCCCATGATGTAAAGAGCCAAGCACAACTTCTTTGGTCCCTTCCTGGACCACAGAACCTCGCCCGGGAGCTAAATAAATTGGCTTCTCATTTTCTCATACTTGCCTCAGTTTCCCCATTCTACATCAGCAATAAACCTTACATTGATAATACCCGATGTTTGGCAAAGCTATAAAGAAACAAACTATTCCATCATCTTTCTAGGAGTGTAAATTAGCACAGATATACACATACGTGTGTGTGTGTGTTTACACACATATATGCATAGAATTTATTTAGAAATTTTGTTTCTAAGAATTTGTCTTAAGGAGCATTTTACATAAGTAAGTAAAGATTTATATACAGTGACGTTTATTGAAGCGTTTTTTAATATATGCAGAATCTGTAAAACTGTCTAAATGCCCATTAGTAATGATTTGGTTAAATAAATTATTATATATCTATCCAACTACTATGCTTTCTTTATAATAGATGAGATGGATAGGTGGATAAATACATTCCTATATGTGGGGGACTGTCCATATATTGGTAGAAAATGTTGGTTAAGGAAATGTTCATTCATTCTTTCCTCATTTTTATTGAAAAAGACAGTGTTTCAATTTCATATGTATTATTTGACATATATAAACATGTCTCAAAAGGGGATAGGAAGGAGCATGCTAGAGAACTTTAATTTTCTACTTTAAAAGTTTGTTTTTAAAAATATTGGGAGGAATATATGTAATTTCATTTTTCAAAAAATTTCTATCTTTAAAAAAATGAAAAACTTTATGGAGACGGCATACCCACAAAGAACAGGCATATTTAATACTAACTTGTTTTCTTTTTGGACACACTATTGGTTTGATAAAGAAGTGGCATACATGGTGAATTTAGGTTTCAACAAGTTATTTGACAGTTTTTCCTGATATTTTCTGGAATCCTAGTTGCAGACTTACACGATCATGTCTTCATGACAGTCTAGAGGAGAGCCTCTAGTCACTGCAAGAACACTCATTGAACAATGTTCAGCATTTTTATTAGACACTTGAAAATGGAATAAATTCCACTTTAGCTAAATTTATGAAGAAAAACTTAGTAAAATTAGCTTAATAGTAGCACTATCTTACACTATACCTACAAAGTTTCTACAATGCCTTTATGTAAGCCTGTGATGGAACTATCCTAAAATTAATGACAAAATGTTATTAATTAGAACTACCACAGAATAAAAAATACAAGTATCAGAGGAATTTTGGTTTCAGTAATAGAGGAAGAACTTACCAGATTAACCCTTCTACACTTAAAAATTGAGCTCTGCACAGAATAGAGAAACCCAGCTGCGAGAGGCACTGGAGAGCCATCAAAAGCAGACTGGAGAGGGCGCTTGAACCTTGCAGGAGGGGAGCTTGCACCAACCAGATCTGAGGGCTTTCCAGGACTGCAGCACCGGGTGCCCAGCACTCCTGTAGAAGGGACCCAGAGATGCAGCCAAAGAAAGTTGCACTCGGTGGAAACTTGAATCTAAAGGAAGGAGTAAAAAATATTAAAAATGGTTGATATGTGGAAAAATATAAAAGACACACTATTTGGTTTTTAATTTTTAAAAGATGATTGAATATAGAAAAATTTCTCGCCTGGCACGGTGGCTTATGCTTGTAATCCCAGCACTTTGGTATGCCGAGGCGAGCGGATCAGGAGGTCAGGAGTTTGAGACCAGCCTGGCCAAGACTGTGAAACCCCGTCTCTACTAAAAATACAAAAAAAATTTAGCACGGTGTGGTGGCAGGCACCTGTAGTCCCAGCTACTTGGCAGGCTGAGGCAGAAGAATCACTGGAACCCAGAAGGTGGAGGTTGCAGTGAGCCAAGACTGTGTCATTGCACTCCAGCCTGAGCAACAGAGTGAGACTCTGTCTCAAAAAAAA
>NW_016107938.1:308673-317632 GCF_001604975.1 Cebus imitator
AAAGAAAAATTTCTATATTTATTGTTGAATTCACAAAGACCCTTCTTTGAAGAAGATTCGAAATCTAAATGATTTTACTGATAAATTCAATGTAACATTTAAAGAATAAATAATATCAATGTTATGTAAACTTTATCAGAAAATATAATAGGAAGCATATTCAGTATCATTTTATGAAACCTGTGTAACCCCAAATCAATAATATGACAAGAACATTACAAGGAAAGACAATTACAGATTAGTATTCCTCATGAACATTGAAACAAAAAATTCTAATAATTATTTTTAGCAGATCAAAGCACTATTGTCCATACAGTGGAACTCTAATACATTATGACCAAGTAGAGTTCCTTTCTTTTTTTAGTTTGAAATTTTTGTTTTGTTTATTTACCATATATATATAATTGTGCTTTAGGTTCTGGGGTACATATGAAGAACATGCAGGATTGTTGCATATGTACATACATGGTAATGTGGTTTGCTGCCTCCATCCCCATCACCTATATCTGGCATTTCTCCCCACGTTATCCTTCCCCAACTCCCTACCCCCCACATTCCCTCCCCTAGTCACCCCCCAACAGACTTCAGTATGCGATACTCCCCTCCCTGTTTCCATGTGTTCTCATTGTTCAACAGCCATCTATGAGTGAGAGAACATGCGGTGTTTGATATTCTGTTCTTGTGTCAGTTTGCTGAGAATGATGGTTTCCAGGTTTGTCCATGTCTCTACAAAGGACACGAAATCTTCATTTTTTTTGGCTTCATAGTATTCCATAGTGTATATGTGCCACATTTTCCCTGTCCAGTCTATCATCGATGGGCATTTGGGTTGGTTCCAAATCTTTGCTATTGTAAACAGTGCTGCAGTGTACATACATGTGCATGTGTCTTTATAAGAGAACGATTTATAATCCTTTGGATATATACCCAGTAATGGGATTGCTGAGTCAAATGGAATTTCTATTTCTAGGTCTTTTAGGAATCGCCACAATGTCTTACGCAATGGTTGAACTAATTTGCATTCCTACCAACAGTGTAAAAGTGTTCCTACTTCTCCAAATCCTCTCCAGCATCTGTTGTCTCCAGATTTTTTAATGATCACCATTCTAATTGGCACGAAATGGTATATCAGTGTAGTTTTGATTTGCATTTCTCTAATGACCAGTGATGATGAGCATTTTTTTCATGTTTGTTGGCCTCATATATATGTCTTCTTTTGAAAAATGTGTGTTCATATCCTTCACTCATTTTTGAATGGGTTTGTTTGTTTGTTTTTCCTGTAAATCTGTTTTAGTTCTTTGTAGATTGTGGATATAAGTCCTTTGTCAGATGGGTAGATTGCAAAAAATTTTTCCCATTCTGTTGGTTGCCAGTTCACTCTAATGATTGTTCCTTTTGCTGTGCAGAAGCTGTGGAGTTTAATTATATCCCATTTATCTATTTTGGTTTTGTTTCCAATGCTTTTAGTGTTTTAGTCATGAAGTCCTTGTCTATTCCTGTGTCCTGAATGGTTTTGCCTAGATTTTCTTCTAGGGTTTTTATGGTGTTAGGTCTTATGTTTAAGTCTTTAATCCATCTGGAGTTAATTTTAGTGTAAAGTGTTAGGAAGAGATCCAGTTTCTGCTTTCTTAACATGGGTAGCCAGTTTTCCCAACACCATTTATTAAACAGGGAATCATTTCCCCATTGCTTGTTTTTGTCAGGTTTGTCAAAGATCAGATGGTTTAGATGTATGGCATTGCCTCCAAGGCCTCTGTTCTGTTCCATTGGTCTGTATCTCTGTTTTGGTACCAGTACCATGCTGTTTTGATTACTGTAGCCTTATAGTATAGTTTGAAATCGGGTAGCGTGATGCCTCCAGCTTTGTTCTTTTTGCTTAGAATTGACTTGGCTATGCAGTCTCTCTTTTGGTTCCATATGAAGTTTAAGGTGGTTTTTTCCAGTTCTGTAAAGAGGGTCATAGGTAGCTAGATGGGGATAGTGTTGAATCTATAAATTACTTTGGGCAGTATGACCATTTTCACAATATTGATTCTTCCTAACCATGAACATGGAATGTTTCTCCATCTGTTTGTGTCCTCTTTTATTTGCTTGAGCAGTGGTTTGTAGCTCTCCTTAAATAGGTCCTTCACATCCTTCGTTAATTGTATTCCTAGGTATTTTATTCTCTTTGTAGCAATTGTGAATGGCAGTTTGTTCTTGATTTGGCTCTCTTTTAAGTCTGTTATTGGCTTATAGGAATGCTTGTGATTTTTGCACATTGATTTTGTTTCCTGAGGCTATGTTGAAGTTGCATATCAGTTTCAGGAGATTTGGGGCTGAGACAATGGGGTCTTCTAAATATACAATCATGTTGTCTACAAATAGAGACAGTTTGACTTCCTCTTTTCCTAATTGAATACTTTTATTTCTTTTTCTTGCCTAAATTGCTCTGGCTAGAACTTCCAATACTATGTTGACTAGGAGTGGAGGAAGAGGGCATCCTTGTCTAGTGCCAGATTTCAAGGGGAATGCTTCCAGTTTTTGCCCATTCAGTATGATATTGGCTGTTGGTTTGTTGTAAATAGCTTTTATTATTTTGAGATATTTTCTGTCAATACCTAGTTTATTAAGAGTTTATGCCATAAATGACTTTTGAATTTTGTTGAAGGCCTTCTCTGCATTTATTCAGATAATCATGTAGTTTTTGTCTTTGGCTCTGTTCATGTGGTGAATTAACTTTTATAGACTTGTGTATGTTAAATCAGCCTTGCATACCTAGAATGAAGCCTACTTGATCGTGATGGATAAGCTTTTTGATGTGCTGTTTGCAATCGGTTTGCCAGTATTTTATTGAAGATTTTTGCATCTATGTTCATCAAGGATATTGGCCTGAAATTTTCTTTTCTTGTTGAGTCTCTGCCTGGTTTTGGTATCAGGATGATGTTGGTCTCATAAAATGATTTGGGAAGGATTCCTTCTTTTTGGATTGTTTGGAATAGTTTCATAAGGAATGGTACCAGCTCCTCTTTGTGTGTCTGTTAGAATTCAGCTGTGAACCCATCTGGACCTGGGCTTTTCTTTGTTTGGTAGGCTATTAATTACTGCCTCAACTTCAGCCCTTGTTATTGGTCTATTCAGGGTTTCGACTTCTTCCTGGTTTAGGCTTGGGAGGGTGCAAGTGTCCACGAATTTATCCTTTCTTCCAGATTTAGTGGTTTATGTGCATAGAGTTGTTTGTAGTAATCTCTGATGGTGGTTTGTATTTCTGTGGAATCTGTGGTGATATCCCCTTTATCATTTTTTATTGTATCTATTTGATTATTCTCTCTTTTCTTTTTTATTAATCTGGATAGTGGTCTATTTTGTTGATCTTTTCAAAAAATCAGCTCCTGAATTTATTGATTTTTTTTGAAGGGTTTTTTGTGTCTCTATCTCCTTCCATTCTGCTCTGATCTTAGTTATTTCTTGTCTTCTGCTAGCTTTTGAGCTGTTTGTTTGTTTGTTTGTTTGTTTATCTTGCTCCTCTAGATCTTTCAATTTTGATGATAGGGTGTTGATTTTCGATCTTTCCTTGATTCTCATGTGGGCATTTATTGCTATAAATTTCCCTCTAGACACTGCTTTAAATGTGTCCCAGAGATTCTGGTATGTTGTGTCTTTGCTCTCATTGTTTTTGAAGAATATCTTTATTTCTGCCGTCATTGTTTATCTAGTCAACATTCAAGAGCCAGTTGTTCAGTTTCCATGAAGTTGTGTGGTTCTGAGTTAGTTTCTGAATCCTGAGTTCTAATTTGATTGCACTGTGGTCTGAGAGACTGTTTGTTATGATTTGCGTTCTTTTGCATTTGCTGAGGAGTTATGTGGTCAGTTAGAGTAGGTGTGATATGGTGCTGAGAAGAATGTATATTCTGTGGATTTGGGGTAGAGAGTTCTGTAAATGTCTATTAGGTTTGTTTGGTCCAGATCTGAGTTCAAGTCCTGGATATCCTTTTTAATTTTCTGTCTCTTCAATCTGTCTAATCTGGACAGTGGAGTATTAAAGTCTCCCACTATTATTGTGCAGGAGTCTAAATCTCTTTGTAGGTCATTAAGAACTTGCTTTATGTATCTGGGTGCTCCTGTATAGGGTGCATCTAAATTTAGGATCATTAGCTCTTCTTGTTGCATTGATCCTTTTACCATTATGTAATGCCCTTCTTTGTCTCTTTTGATCTTTGTTGGTTTAAAGTATATTTTATCAGAGACTAGGATTGCAACTCCTGCTTTATTTTTGCTGTCCATTTGCTTGATAACTCTTCCTCCATCCCTTTATTTTGAGCCTATATGTATCCTTGAGTGTAAGATGGGTTTCCTGGATGCAACACACTGATGAATTTTGACTTTTTATCTTATTTGCCAGTCTATGTCTTTTGATTGGGACATTTAGCCCATTTACATTTAAGGTTAATATTGTTATATGTGAATTTGATCCTACCATTTTGAGGCTAGCTGGTTGTTTTGCCCATTAGTTGATGCAGTTTCTTCATTGTGTTGATGGTCTTTACCATTTGGTATGATTTTGGACTGGCTGGTACTGGTTGTTCCTTTCAATGTTTAGTGCTTCTTTCAGGAGCTCTTGTAAAGCAGGCCTGGTGGTAATAAAATCTCTGAGCATTTGCTTGTTTATCGAGGATTTCATTTCTCTTTCCCTTATGAAACAGTTTGGCTGGATGTGAAATTCTAGGTTGAGGGTTCTTTTCTTTAAGGATGTTGACTATTGGCCCCCAGTCTCTTCTTGCTTGTAGGATTTCTGCTGAGAGATCCGCTGTGAGTCTGATGGGCTTCCCTTTGTGGGTAACCCAACCTTTCTCTCTGGCTGCCCTTAGCATTTTTTCCTTCATTTCAACCCTGGTGAATCTGACAATTATGTGCCTTGGGGTTGCTCTTCTTGAGGAATATCTTTGTGGTGTTCTTTGTATTTCCTGGACTTGAATAGTGGCCTCCCTGCAAGGTTGGAGAAGTTCTCCTGATTAATATCCTGAACAGTGTTTTCTAGCTTGGATTCATTCTCTTCATCACATTCAGGGACACCTATCAAACATAGATTAGGTATTTTCACATAATCCCATATTTCTTGGAGGCTTTGTTCATTTCTTTTTACTCATTTTTTCTCTAATCTTGCCTTCTCATTTTGTTTCATTGAGTTGATCTTCAATATCTGATATCCTTTCTTCTGCTTGATCGATTCGGCTATTGAAACTTGTGTATGCTTCATGAAGTGCTCATGTTGTGTTTTTCAGCTCCATCAATTCATTTATATTTCTCTCTAAGCTGTTGATTCTCATTAGCACTTCATCAAACCTTTTTTCAGGGTTCTTAGTTTCTTTGCATTGGGTCAGAACATGTTCTTTTAGCTCAGAGACGTTTGTTATTACCCACCTTCTGAAGCCTGTTTCTGTCAGTTCATCAGACTTATTCTCCATCCATCCTTGTTCCCTTGCTGGTGAGGAGTAGTGATCCCTTGGAGGAGGAGAGGCATTCCAGTTTTGGGTGTTTTCATCATTTTTGTGCTGGTTTCTTCCCATCTTTGTGGTTTTATCTACCTGTGGTATTTGTAGTTGGTGACTCAGATGGGGTCTCTGAGTGGACGTCCTTTTTGTTGATGATCAAGTTATTACGTTCTGTTCTTAGTTTTCCATGTTACAGTCAGGCCCCTCTGCTGTAGGACTGCTGGAAGTCCACTCCAGACCCTGTTTGCTTGGGGATCACCCACGGGGGCTGCAGAACAGCAAGGGTTGCTACTGGTTTCTTCTTCTGTTATCTTTGTCCCAGAATGATACCCTGCAGATATCCACCTGAGCTTTCCTTTATGAGGTGTCTCTTTGGATATATGGGGGTTGGGAGCTGCTTGAGGAGACAGTCTGTCCCTTATAGGAGCTCAGGTGCTGAGCTGTGAGCTCCGTTGTTCCATCCAGAGCTGCTGGGCAGGTACGTTTAAGTCTGGGGCAGTGGAACCCATAACTGCCTTTTTTTTCCCAGGTGCTCTCTCCCGGGAAGGTAGGGCTTTATTTATAAGTTCCTGACGTGCTGCTGCCTTTTTTCAGAGATGCCCTGCCCAGCAAGGAGGTAGCCTATTTACAGTCTGCTAGCAGAGGTGTTTCTGAGCTGCCATGGGCTCTGCCCAGCTGCTCTGTGAACTTCCTTGCAGTTTTGTTCATAGAGGTATAGTTAGAACTGCCTTGGGAATGGTGGTATGCCCCAGTAATGGTGATCTGCCTCAGTAATGGTGGTCTGCCTCAGTAATGGTGGATTGCTTCGGTAATGGCAGACTGCCTCAGTAATGGTGAACTGCATCAGTAATGGCGGATTGCCTCGGTAGTGGTGGACTGCCTCAGTAATGGCAGTCGCCCTTACCCCCACAGAGCTGGACCCTTCTGGGTCCAGCTGTGCTTGTTGTGAAACTCTCAATCCAGAATATTTCAGATTGCTGGTCTTTGTGGGGGTGGGACCCGCCGAGCCAGATCACCTGACTCCCTGTTTCAGTCCCCTTTTTTTCAGTTGAATGGGCGACTCTGTCTCCCAGGCGTTCCAGTCACCAGTTGAAACAGCGCCCAGATTTGTGTGCGTTTTTGTGCGGAGACCCACTGTGCTGGCTGAAACAGCCGTGCTGGAGACTCGTGGCACTTTTCTGCCCAGGAACCTCCTGGCCTGTGGGCAGTAAAAATTCATTTGGAAATGCGGTGATCACTCACCCTCTGTGTTTTCACTGGGAACTGCAATCCAGACTGTTCCTACTCGGCCATC
Source organism: Cebus imitator (assembly GCF_001604975.1). Lineage (NCBI taxonomy): Eukaryota > Metazoa > Chordata > Mammalia > Primates > Cebidae > Cebus > Cebus imitator. The sequence goes on from NW_016107938.1 coordinate 315,439, forward strand.
TTAGATTGTCCCTCGTATTTACTATTTTTAAATTTTATTTTACTTTAAGTTCTGGGACACATATGCAGAACGTGCAGTTTTGTTACATAGGTATACTTGTGCCATGGTGGTCCAGTAGTCATGGGGTGATGCTGCTGACCAAGCAGGAGGCAGAGGCCATGCTAACTTCTTCACAAGGTGACACCGCTACCTAATTATAGTCATTGCCAAATCTGGTGGTTCTTCGCCGTTCGTAAATATTCTAATGAATGACCGAATAAGGATTACAAGATATCTTTCTTTACACTGAGCATATATTGCTCTTACTTTTCTATCAATAAAAAAATAAATCCATAAGCAGAGCTACCACCTCTGTTTAACATAATTAAACTTCGAGCTCTCCTTCCTTCGCTGCTCTTTCAGTTTTGGTTAAAGCATTTAGATAAATTTATATTGCAATGTCTTAGTTCAGTTCTGCACCTCACCCACACCTTCACACTGCCGCAAATGTCACCTTGAAATAAGAACATTTCGTTCATGGTATCAGTTTAGCAGAAAATAAAAGTAGTTTTCCATTTTCCCTCGTACATTTTTAAAGGAATTTAGAAAGCTGCCTTTTAATCATGTGAGGTAGTGATATCACCATAAAATTGTAAGGTCTTTTGAACCAGGGCTTTGGGGTTACAGTGAGCTGTGATTGCACCACTGCCGTCCAGCCTGGCCAACAGGGAGAGACCCTGTCTCAAAAACAAACAGCTTTTTAAAGACCTAATTATACTTTGGCACCTGCCAAAATAAATCATACATTCATTGCCCTGTTTAAACTTAGTCTAACTTGAATTCACAGGTATGAAAATACACATGTTTGGAACAGCAAGAGTAGAATAAAGTGAAGTCAGATCTCTTAATCTGCATACTCAGTATCTATAAAATACTTAATGTACAGATAGAAAGTACATTTTTGTTTTGTTAAGCCAGCAAATATTACAAAGTCTGTTCTATACAAGGCACTCTCCAAGTTTTCCAGGTTGTTCAGATAGCAGTTTCTGATGTCCAGGTTTAAAGCATAGGGAATCCGACAGTACTGCATAGGAGGTGGAAGCATTGCATTCTCACTCAACCGAGTTGGTAAGCCCTCCTGTTCTTCAGCATCTCTGGAGTCAGGGTGCTGATCTCAAGAGTGTGCCCCGAATGTTCTCCATTTAAAGGTCACCAAGCCGGTAGCATTTGAACACACCCCCTTGGCCAGCAGAGACAGTAAATATCACTTTCTGGATACTCCATCCCATCTCTTACCTGTCATATTTGTTTATCTTACCTCTCTGATTTAGATTTTCAGATATTACCTTTCAGAACAGATTTTTTTTCCCTATCTGATCTCTTCCTCTCCAGTCTCACACCCTCAAATCCTGCTAAAATATCCTTTCAAAATTCATTTTTGTTTACGTTCTTACTTTCCTCACAGTCACTTAATGGCCCCTTGCCTTTGGGAAAAAATGGTTTTAGTGCTGGTCGTGTGCTGACCTGCTTAGCTCTGAAGCCTCATCAACTTTTCCTGGTCGTCTACACTAAGCCCACACTGGGTCATTGCTAGTCCTCAAAGACACATCATTCCCTTTTTCAGATGCCCTCAAGCACACTGTTGCCTTCACTTGACCTGCCTTGGCATCCCCTCAGACCTGGCTGAGGTCTGGAGATACCTTGCTGCACATCACTTCACCTGAGTCCAGGCCAGCTCATAGTGCTCCCGACATGCTGTCCTGCTGGTCCACCTGTCTCCTGCTTTGTCGCCTCTCTGTATCTATGACTAGCAAGGCAGTGGGCTTGGAGTAAGCATCCAGTAACAGATTTATTCAGTTACTAGTTGATTGGTTAATGAGAAACACCTTGGTAAAGGTTACTGAAGCCAGAGATGATAGGTGAAAATGAATATCAATAAAATACCAATTTACCCTTTGGTTTTATGGACTACTAGATATTTTCAATAGAAAGTCAAATTCAGCCAACTATTTTTTATTCAATAAATCTCAGAGAGAGAACTTTGGTTAATTAATTAGGATAAATAACCAAAAATAAAATGGACACCCCATTTACAAAGAATTCGAGGCTGGACATGGCAGTAATCCCAGCACTTTGGGAGACTGAGGTGGGTGGATTGCTTGAGCCCAGGAGTTAGAGACCAGCCTGGGCAATATAGTGAGACCCCATTGCTACA
>NW_016107938.1:317932-384330 GCF_001604975.1 Cebus imitator
CACACACACACACACACACACACACACACACACACACACACACACAGAAAAACTAGATGGGCATGGTGGCACATACTTGTGGTCCCAGCTACTCAGGAGGCTGAGGTGGGAGGATAACTTGAGCCTGGGAGGTGAAGGTGTGGCAAACCAATATCCTGTCACTGCACCCCAGCCTGGATGATAGAGTGAGACCCAAGAAAGAAAGAGAGAGAGGGAGAGAGACAATTCAAATATCATAAAATACTTGTAACACCAAAGATCTCCTGAATGTAGTTCTACCATTCTTCAATTATTCTGAAGACTGAGCCTCACAGAATTTTAAGGGTACCATCACGAGCATCATTTTTCTAGTGCTGTTTGTTGGTACACTTTTCAGAATCTGTTTCCTCTCTGAGTGTGGACTGTGAGAGTTGGCGCTTAGTGGAGTGGTTGTTTCCCTGTTACCTACCCGTTCCTCATGGGGCTCCTGTGTCCTTGTCATTGAGTAGTTTGGCACATTACGGCTTCTGCTTTTGATCAAAATGGTTAACAGTTGAGTGGATTTCATCTCTGAAGAGAGAAGCCTAAGTCAGTAATCTTTTTTCTTTACTGAACCCTGAAGGAAAAACTGTCAATTCCTAGGACTATTCTTAATTACATATTTAAAAGTTTTCAAGGTAGATATTAATAGTCTTGTACTTATTTAAAGCAAAAAGCAACCTTACATTTTCTAAAGGAGTGTAATTTTCATTGGTCTTTTTTTTTTTAATTCATAGTTTAATTAAGGTTTCTTGTTTTCAGATATTTGCTTCTTTTTTATAAGCTGTTTGATATATTAGAGTCAGTGCTATAAAACCATTTGTACAATGCTTTAGACATTTGGTTATAATTTCTTTGTCTGCCAAGCATTTTTCAATAAAGCAAAATTTTGGCTCAAATGGTCTTAAATGTGAAATTTATTAACCTCGAGATGACCTATGGCCACATATTTTCTTCATTGCATGTTTTATCTGCTAAAGTATTTATTTTATTAGGTATTAAATTGATAGCTATAAACTATGCTGTTTGGCATCAGGGTAAACTGACATACTGTTATACAAATAAACAGTTCAAGTCATTTGAGAACTTTTGGTTATGGAAATTTTCAGACATATATCCAAACAGAACAGTTTGACAAATCCAATTGACCTATTGGCCAACTTCAGCAGCAATCATCTCATGGCCAGTCATATTTGATCTGTGCCCCAGGGCTCCCCACTACCCCGGGATCTGTTATTTTGAAGAAAATCCCAGATATTAGATCATTTCATCCATACACACATAAGATAAGGACTGATTTAAAAAGAAATAATCATAATACCATTATCAGATCTGGAAAAAGTTACCAGTAATTCTTTAATTTTATCAGATATCCAGTCAATGTTCAAAATCTCATAGAAGCTTTTTAGACAGTTAGTTTGTTCATATCAGGATTCAGTCAAGGTCTACACGTTACTTTTGGTTGATATGTCTCTTAATTAAGAAAAATAAACCTCTCTTGAGTCACTTTTGGTGCTCAGTGAAGTGGTTGTTTCCCTGTTGCCCACCCATCTTTAGCTGAATAAATTGAGTTCTTTGTTCTGTAGGTTTCCTCACATTCTGGATTTTTTAGATAGCTTCCTCATGGTGTCATATAACCTGTTCCTCTGTCCCTTGTGTTTTCAATACATTTGTGGTGAAAAAGGAAGCTTTATCAGTTTGACGTTTGATTGTCTGTTGTTTACTTCAATTAGGAGACACCTTATGTTTGGTTGTCTCTGTTTTTGATGATAAGATTGAAAATTGAATTCAAGCATTACCGGTTTGGTATACCCTTTAAAAGTTCACCATAAACTTTTCACCTAATAGTTGTAGCACCATTGGTAATTGTTTTCATAATCCATTTCTTATTAGAAATTGAGAATAATAATTATTAGCTGGAACACTAAATACGTTAAATGTTTTTCATTAATCTCTGAAGTACAGTTCATACAGGAGGGGCAGGATAGATGCCTGATTAGTTAGCAGTTTTCAGAATGAGTTGGTTTCTTCGTATTTTTCAAAGATCATTACTGATTTTTTATTTTTTGATTGCCTTTATGAAGTCATGATGTGAGCATAATTTGAGGAGCTTCAGTGTAGTGTTTTTTAAAAATATAGTTGCACTTTCTTTGGGGGAAGTCTCTTCAAGTGGATCCTGGGTCCCGACGGTACAGCCTCACCGTGGGGTGCCATGTTCCATGCTCTTGGTGGTTTCCTTGCCTCAGTAGAATCAGCCATTGGGAGGAGTTGATGAAATATGAATATCTTCCTCCCTTTTATTTCTTTCTACGCTGTGTCTCTGTCCACTCTATCTACCCCTTGGCCTTTTCTAACCGCATAGCTCTCGTTCAGTCTCACCCCAAAGTCAGTTCTGTAGGTGGATTGTCGCAGCAACAGTTACACTACCTAGTGCTTCTCATATTCCAGCAGCACCATCACTTCCATTCAGAAGTCAGTGCTAGCTGGACCCACCCCTTCCAGGCAGTTGAGAAAGGCTGCATACCTGTCCTCTCCAGTGGTCTCTCCATCAGTGAAGCACTGGGGAAGGTGTGTGTGTTTCTTCTGTCATTTTCTATATCTGTACCAGGAACTCTGAGAATTTAGAATTCTAAGGTGCTGTGGAAAGCATTAGGGATTTTTTCTTACTTTACCTGATTTCGTTTATCTAATTACAGAGGGACTGTTTCCAAAACTCATGGACACACTTCACAACTGTGTGCCCTATGCTAAACAGATAGTAACAGATACTTGCATAGATGCTACTGTCTTGGCATCCTCTTCCCCCATCCCAGCTATTTTATTTCCTGGTCTTGGCTACATTTGGTGTGAATGTTAGCCCTGAATGTGTTGTTTTAAATGGTTCAATTTGAAGACTTCATGGGGCGTTGGAGGACCTGCCTTTGTTTTGATCCTTTGGCTTCAGGCCTGCCCTGCAGAGCCGGGGAAGCCTATGGTGTCTGTACACATGATGACAAAGCTCAGCCAGCTGTGCCACCCGGCTCTGTTTGGCTGGGGCCGTGGGTCCAGTGATGGAACAGGACAAGCTCTGTACATGGGAATATTGAAGGTTGACAACAAGCACTGCAGGTTGGATCATCATGTACGCATAGCCTAGCTGCCTTACCTCCCCTCCAATGCCACCCCGGACCCAGGGCCTTAGTTCCCAGTTAGAAATGCATATTCCCCTAGTGTTAGGAACAAAGCTGGCCTGCCAGAGCAAAACCACTTGATTAACTGTAATATCTTTGCCCTCTGCAGTAAGTTGAGATTTAATGAAACACTTTTAGGCTTGTCTTAGTGTTTGTATGGGTGGAATGCACTGGACTAGTGTGGGGTTATCAACAGTTCCAAATTATTCCTTTGAATTGGAAAACTGTGAAAAATGTTGTACTTTCCCAGTTATTTATAACATGCATCGCAATAGACAGCTGAGGCTCAGATGATTTCCAAATGTTATAGTTGGACTTCCTCACAAACTAAGTCACCATATGCCTTGGTAGTTTAGTCGCTGGTTAACAGAATCTGAGGGATTAAATCACAATGGTGAACCTAAGGACAGACAAGTTTTCTAAAAGAAACCCCTGGAAGCCGCTTGTGCCCACTGCAGACACCCGCTGGCTCTATTCATCTCTCCTTTGTTATAGGAGATCGTTGTATAATGACAGTCATTCTTAATCCTTGCTCCCTCCCAGGACTGCGACGTGCCCTGTCACCTCAGCACCTTGGAATCACACTGGCTGCATTCAGCCCTGCACTTGCTGTCTGTGCTCAGGGCATCAGGGCATTAATCCCTGAGTAAGCTTGCCTCCAGCTGTGGTGCCAACATTCTAAGAATTGTAAGGAGAACAGCAGCAATGACAGGAAAGCCAGGGACAAGGAGGAGGACAGAAGACTGTGTGAACAGGGTGGAAAGATGTTAAGAGATGAATTTTTTTGATATATTTTCATTTACCTCCAATGTCCACATTTCCTAACCTACCTTTCTGGTTTTGTTTGCTTGTTTGTTTTTAAATGGCTTTGTTTTTCTTTGTTTCTGGGGTAGGGTAAGGTGGAAGTAAGTTATAGTTCTTAATGGCCAACTTGGGGCAGGGGAAAAGTAATTCTTAGAGTGGAGCTGAAAAATGTGTATTCCAAGTGTTCTTGCTGTTACATCATAACAATGTTATAAATTTGTTTCTGGCATGATATTCAAGAAAAGCCAGTACCTTCATAGTGTCCTCAAAAGTAACATAATTCAAATGCCTTTATTGTGGCGAGAACTGAAAGAAAAGTTTTGAGAACTGTTCGAGAGTGATGCCACCAGAACCTAACTTTTTCTTTTAAGCTTGTTTGCATGTACTGATCTTGTCATTGGCTTCTGGAACTTCATTGAGAACACCTTCAAGGACTCCTCTGCCCTCAGAGGGCCCTGCCTCCCTCTCTCCCTTCTGACTCTGCCCTCCTCCTGGGACATCACAGGGCCTGACGCAGCGTGCCTGCTGTTTCCTTGTACTTTGGGCTCCTGCCCCACACATCTGCCTGTGGTGTGTGCTCCTCCCCTGGCCTCTGTGTCCCTTGGGCTTCTCCCACAGACGTCTTTCCCAGGTGTGACCCCCCTGGGCTCCCTGGATCCCCTGGAGCAGTTTTGTCTTCATAGCCCTCACCCTGCAGCTCCTAAGAAAACCTCCCATGCACATCAGGGGCTCAGAACCATGTGCTTGGGGCAGGGAAAGTGGGAGCAGCACATGGATTTACTCATTTTAGTAGAAAATGAACATCTGATAGAATTTGTTAAGAAAGTTAAACCACAGAGCAACTCTGTGTATGTTTCCTGTTTTCTACTCTGAGGTCGGAAATGCCATCTCTGTGACTTTCTCCCAAAACCAGGATAGAGCCTCAAAGATAAAAGGCACTTGGCAAATACTGGGTAATCATATCCAATTTTCCTAACCACCTTTTCTTGGTAAGCAGCAAAAACTAACCCAAAAATACTTATAGAGCAGCTGAGTAGTAATAAATAGTTAACTATTTATTCTAAACCTTCAAGGTGGAAAACTTTTGAGTGTTTATTGAAAATGTCTTGAACATTTTCTAAGAGACCACAGTAAAGGGGTTACTTATCAGCCTGAAAGAGGCTGAGAAGACCTATCACACCCCTTTCTTTTACAGTGGAGGAAACTGAAGTCCAGATAAAACATCATCTAAGGACATCAAGGAGCATTTGGTTGACAAAACTGGGACTTCTGCCTCTGCCTCCTAACACTTTACAAAAATATGTTATTTTTCAGCAAGCTAATCAATGTGTTTAAACTCTACATTGTATAAACAGTCTAAAAATAGTACAATTAGCATAAAAAACTCAGTTTGTGGCTAGATTTTTAAGTATGTAGAGTACAAGACATCAACAAAGCACTTTATGTCTATGGGAGCAAATTAAAGACAGTGTTGTTAAAATCTTTATGTTGTGGAGGATATTTACTTGGGACATGGATTCTTTTTGATCAATTTACTTCAATTTTCTCATAATATCACATACTAATCAAAATGTTTGAGTGACAACCAGAGTAAATTCAAAAATATAATATATCTGAAAACCCATTTTTCTTTTTTTGAAATTGCTGTCATTTCTGCTTGCAAATGGTGTGACGGTCTATGATTACAGTAATAAGGACTTTAAGAATTCTACATAGAATGCATATCACTTTTAGCAAGTTTGTGTATTGAAGGAATTTAATAAGAGCTTCTATAGAGTCACAAAAGCCACCTTCACAGGCTTTAAATATGACGGATATGAAAGAAACTAATATTCTTATACTCTATGGTTGGGTTGTATTAATGAAAAGAAAATTGGTGTGTATGCTTAGACTTTTGTTTCTTCTGATTTTCTTTCTTGATTTGTGCTGTGACTTCTTTGTCATATTCTGCTAAGGAAAACAGGTTCGGCAGATCCTTTTTGCTTCCCTGGAGTGGGCTGCTTATGGACTTACGGACCGTGTGCAGCAGCACTGCACGTAAACTGTAAGTGACCACGCGGTGCTCCTGGTGGGGTATTAGCTCTAGCTTTTCCCCACAGGGACTGCAGTGCACCCTGAAGATAACACACGTGCAGTGACCCAGCTCCATTCCAGACTGTCACCCAAGAGAATGAGTGTTTATGCCCACCAAAAGACAGGAGCAGCTGTATTCATAACAGCTCTGTTGGAAATACCTGAAAATGGGAACTGGGAAACACAGGGTCATGGAGCTGGTCTATTTGGTGGTGTTTCAGCATGCAGTGTTGAAAATAAAATGCCAGGCGGCATTTTGCTTTGGTTCATTTTGAAAACCTGTTGGATTTATTCAGGTATTTCATTTGGTCCATTTTCAAATGAAAATATTTTATAGTTTAATTATTGTTTTTACAAAAATACATTCTTGTATTTTGTCTTCACACATGGGGTTAGATACTGTTTTCCCATGTAGCAAATTTTTTAAATTTGAAGAATCAGGAAAGGCTGTGTAACTTGCTCCAATAAGAGAACTAGGCCCAACTTTTCATCTCCAATTTTAACTTTATCGCTTTCACCAAGAAACATTCATAGCATACGGGGCATGGGTCAGACCACAGGACTAACAGTACCGTGTCATTTTGTATGTCTTAATATTTGTAAATATGGTAGACCCTTGTACAACAGAGAGTTGGGGTGCCAACCTTCTGTACATCCTAACATCTTTGTTTAACTTTTGACACCCCCAAAATTTGACTATGAATAGCCTGCTGTTGCCCAGATAACTTACTAATAACACAGTCTGTCAACACGTCTTTTATGTATATACTATATTCTTAAAGTAAGCTAGAGAAAAGAAAATGCTATTAAGAAAATCATAAGAAAGGAAAATATATTGACTCCTCATGAAGTGGAAGTGGATCATCATAAAGGTCTTCATCCTTGTCATCTTTACATTGAGTAGGCTGAAGAGAAGGAGGAGGAGGATTGGAGTTGGTTTTGCTGTGTCAGGGGCAGCAGAGGCACAAGAAAACCCACATATGGGTGGACCCATGCAGTTCAAACTCCTGTTGTTTGTGGGCCAACTGGAATTGAGTTTGCAGAGTACTGTGGGCCTCAGTCTCAGATGCCTTTAACAGAGCTGAGAAGGGGTTCAAGGACCCAAGGACCATGATCTGGTGGCCGTCCCCTGCTGACAAATGGACAGTAGCTTAACCCCAAAGGAGAAGGCAGTGTGTGCATATGCACCTTGACCTTCTGACCAACACTGACCCATGAGGGAGAGTTTCCAAGTACAGCAAAGTTATTAACGAATGATAAAGATACCAGGAAGAGTAAAGGGGTTGCACTTATTTTTGGATAAAGGATCTGCACAGCAGCATACCAGGCACTAAGCAACAAATTTGGTGGAGTGATGAAACTAAGTACTGATACTGAAGATGGAAGAACAGCGGAGTAATTGCTAATAAAATCTCTAGAGAAATAATAAGCAATGTGGAATTCAGTATTTGAATGAGATTTTCTTATAAACAGAAAAAGAAACAAAATCCTGTCTATGAAATGAGGCACTGTTCCTGCCCTTGCCTCTCTGAGCCTGTGTGCCTTGATGATGGCATCCTCTGAGCACACTCTAAGCTGGCATTGTAGCTTTAAAAATGCAGGCTCCTGCAGGCAGGCGGCTTGCCAACTCGGGCAGGGTTCAATCCAGATGCCCCCATCCAGCCTTGTCCTTTTGGCCTCACCTTCAGTGTCATCAGTCCCAACAGGGTGCAAAACCAGTGCTTTGTGGTTTTAGTCATCTAAAGAAATGTGTGGCATGTTCAAAAGTTAGTCTTCTAAAGATGTATATTTCTACCTAGATTTCTTTTTTTTTTTTTTTTTTTTGAGAAAGCTTTTAATGACAAGTTCAATTTTTTTTTTTTAATTGTGCTTTAGATTCTGGGATACATGTGCAGGTCGTGCAAGATTGTTGCATAGGTGCATTCATGGCTAGGTGGTTTGTTGCCACCATCCCCCCATCACCTATACCTGACATTTTTCCCCACGTTATCCCTCCCCCACCCGCCTCCCTCTATCCTTTCCATAGCCCCCACAATGAACCCCAGTGTGTGATGCTCCCCTCTTTGTGTCCAAGTGTTAGCATTGTTCAACACCTGCCTATGAGTGAGAACATGCAGTATTTGATTTTCTGTTCTTGTGTCAGTTTGCTGAGAATGATGGTTTCCAGTTTTATCCGTGTTTCTACAAAGGACACAAACTCATCGTTTTTGATGGCTGCATAGTATTCTATGGTGTATATGTGCCACATTTTCTTTGTCCAGTCTATCATCAATGGGCATTTGGGTTGGTTCCAGGTCTTTGCTATTGTAAATAGTGGCACGATGAACATGTGTGTGCATGTATCTTTATAGTAGAACGATTTATAGTCCTTTCGGTATATACCCAGTAATGGGATTGCTGGGTCAAATGGAATTTCTATTTCTTGATCCTTGAGGACTTGCCACACTGTCTTCCACAATGGTTGAACTAATTTACACTCCCACCAACAGTGTAAAAGTGTTCCTGTTTCTCCACATCCTCTCCAGCATCTGTTGTCTCCAGATTTTTAATGATCGCCATTCTAACTGGCGTGAGATGGTATCTCAATGTGCTTTTGATTTCCATTTCTCTAATGACCAGTGATGATGAGCATTTTTTAATATGTTTGTTGGCTTCATATATGTCTTGTTTTGAAAAGTGTCTGTTCATATCCTTCACCCACTTTTGGATTTCTTACTATGTAAATGAGACTTTAAAATCCCAGTTAGCCATCGGCCTTTCATATTTTTTTCTGCCTTCCATTTTATTATGACTCAAAATTGTTTTTGTTTTCTAAAACGGAGTTTTGCTCTTGTTGACCAGGCTGGAATGTAATGATGCGATCTCAGTTCAGTGCAGCTTCTACCTCCTGGGTTCAAGCGATTCTCCTGTCTCAGTGTTCTGAGTAGCTGGGATTACAGGCACCTGCCACTATGCCTGGCTAATTTTTGGTGTTTTTAGTAGAGACCGAGTTTCACCATGTTGGCCAGGCTGATCTCGAACTTCTGACCTCAGGTGATCTGCCCACCTCAGCCTCCCAAAGTGCTGATATTACAGGTGTGAGCCACCACACCTGGCTGACTCAAAATTTTTTTTTAATTTCAAGGTGTTTTCCTTGTGGAAGGTTTTATAGCTATTCCTTCAATTGTATGTGGAACCCTGCATTAAGAATAGGGACTATCCCCATTACTTCTTTCCTATGCTACGCAGTAATGACTGCAGTCAAAGGGATGCAGTGGACGCTCAGCAACAGTCATGGTGCTGCCTGCATTATGCACCATCTCAACTGCTAGGCCATGGCAGGAGCCCTTCCCAGAATTCACTCCTTTAGCCACAGGGACCATGCAGCAAAATAAGGGGCCAGGACCCTGGCCTGCTTCCAGCCCTGCTTCTCTCATAGCATTCGTTGGTTTTGATCTCAACTCATTAAAATCTTTTTTAAAAAAGCACCTTCTTGAAATTGTGAAAATCAAACAGTGAATCCAACCCCGTTTATGAAGTAGTAGATCCAGAAGTAACACCTCACAGTATAAAAGAAACGCATTCAACTGCACATGTAGGATGAATCCTGTTTTCTTGTCACTTTCACTTTTCAAATTGAAGTTTCCTTGTAATGAAAAAAAAATTCTGACAGAAAACTAAATTGAAACAAATGGTTTAATTTGTCAGTTTACAGTAAGTTAATTTTCTACTTTTATGTCTAAAATTGAGTGTATCAAGTTTGTGAATTGTATTCTATGCTGAATGTAAGATGTTCTGTCTGTAACATCTTATATTAGGATGGATAATTCATGGTCTGTTTTACACATCACACTTTAAATTTGAAATGGGAGGGGAGAGTTTTTTTTTCCCTTTGCTTATTTTGAGTCTTAAAAGCTTGTTTCTCTATCAAGTTTATGAATCTAAACTCTTATGAATATAAAGACTTTCTTACAGAAGGGAAAAGATAAGCCATGTAACCATTTCACTGTTATTTTCACTGTTGGCAATATTTTCACTTTTCTCAAGGAAAGAGTTTTCCTATTCAGATTGATCATATTGATCAATTGGAGATCCTACTGATGAAAGCAATGAAAAACAATATCCTGGGATAGAAAACAGAAAGCTGGAGAGGGTGAAGGTACCCATTCATGTGCTACATAGGGAGAGTGTTCTTTCCTCAAATAGTCATTGGAAAAATCCATTGTATGGCAAAAGACATTTATCAATTTGGGAATGAGTGCACTAAAACCTGAAGAAGACCTGGAACTTAAAACTCTTTCTTTATTCCAACAAGAGCTGATTTTGCTGCAGAGTAGTTAGGACTTCCTCTCTGTTCTACTAATAATGATATGGTTACCTTTATTTTTTTTTAATTAGGCAGTAATTTCAATAATGTGTGTTCAGAGTATAATTGAATAGATAATTTACCTGAAAAAAAAATACACCAAAGTTTTTTCATGTAGTGTTTCAGTTTGACAATAAAAAAAAGTACATTGTGGGATATTTATAGTATTTTTCAATCTATTTTTACCAGCAGACTGAACTGATTTGGGGCATATGGGTTAAAAACAGGAAGTGTGGTTTTACAGTAGGTAGTATCCAGAGTTTCCAGGGTTGATTTCTTATAGTATTGTCTGAAGAGTGTTATGTATCAAAACAACGTTAGGCTGAGTACCTTGAAATCCGCCTATGTTTACAGGAGCCGTCTTTCCAATTATGACAGGAAATGCTTCATGGAAAAGTTTGCATTCTTGGTATAGGTTCAGATGGCATAGCAGTTGTTTTCTGTAATTACCCCGTGTTCTTCCTCTCTAACACTTTTCAGACACTCTTTATACAGTCAGAGTAGATCTTGTGTAACTTTTAGTAAATTTCCTTTGATTTTTGTATTTTGCTTAAAATTGTATTTATTTTCATGAAAAGTTTTGTCAAATAGCTGTTTAAGAATGCTTTTAAATAGACTATCATAGCTAAGGAGGAGCATATATTAGGGATATTATTAATTATAGTAATGAGAGAATCCAAGTTAAAATAATAAAAAGGCATGAAGAAATAGGAGTATTATTCTGTGTGGCATTTGCATGCTAGGTTGGCAGAATCCATGAAAAGTGCATAGCTTGAATACCTTTCCACTCAGCAATTCTACTTCTGGGAAGATATCTTACATAAACTGTTCTGTTAGAATGCCAAAATCTATGTTCATTGCAGCATTATTTATGGTCGTAAATAAAAGGCAACATAAGTGTCCCATAGTGGGAGAATGGTCAAATAGATGATGATAATCCATGCTAGAATACTAAGCAGCCATTGAAAATTAGAAGGTAGATACATATGCATTGAAGAGCAAATAACCCTATTAAAAAATGAGTCAAAGACCTTAACAGACACCTTACCAAAGTAAATATGCAGATGGAAAATAAACATATGAAAAGATGTTCAACAGTGTGTGTCATTACAGAATTGAAAATTAAAACAACAGTAAGATACCACTGCATGCCTATTAAAATGGCCAAATCCAGAACATGGAAAACACAAAATGCTGGTGAAAATGTGAAGCACCAGGATCTCTCCTTCATTACTGGTGGGACTACAGAATTACCCAGCCACTTTGGAAGACAGTTTGGCAGTCTCTTTTGAAACTAAACATCTTCTTACCATATAATCCATGAATGGCAGTATTCGGCATTTAGCGAAAGGAGTCGCAAAGTTGACGTCCACACAAAAACCTGCACACCAATGCTTATAGCAGTCTTATTCATAATTGCCAAAACTTGGACGCAACCAAGTAATCCTTCAGTAAGTGAATGTTATGGTCCATCCAGAAAATGAATATTACTCAGCACTTAGATGAAATGAGCAAGATGTGGAAGGAACCTTAAATGCATATTATTAAGTGAAATAAAATAAACTGAAAAGGATGCATATTGTGTGATTCCAACTATATGATATTCTGGAAGAGGAGACACTGAAAAGAGGAAAAAGATCAGTGGTTGTCAGGTTATCGGGGAAGGAGGGAGCACAGAAGATTTTTAGGGCACTGAAACTACTCTGTGTGTGTTACTATAATGGTTGGTACCTGTCATTTTACATTTGTCCAAACCCAAAACATGAACACCACCAAAACTGACCCTGAATGTAAACTGTGGACTTTGGGTAATAATGACACATATCATTGTAGGTCCATCAACTGTAACAGATGCACCACTCTGGTGGGGGTGTTCACAGTCAGGGAGGCCCGTGCGTATGTGGTAGGGCGGGTGGGGGGACATATGTGAAATCTCTGCACCTTCTGCTCAGTTTTGCTGTGAACCTAAAACTGCTCTAGAAAGTAAAGTCAATTAAAAATTGTTACCAATTACAGAATGAGATTTAGCAAGTTTCAAGAAGAGAATGTGTAACATCTCATTTTTTAGGAAAAAATTATATTCATAGGAAAAGATCTGGAAGAACATACGCTAACCTGTCAGTAGTGGTTATTCCTGAGAAGGATGAAAGAGGAGTTTATTGGGCTTTTATTATTATTATTATTATTATTATTATTTTGCTTGTTTTTTAATTGCATTTTAGCTTTTGGGGTACATGTGAAGAACATGCAAGATTGTTGCATAGGTGGGCTTTTATTATTATGTAATAATAATAAACTGTGTTTCTTTACAATGAGCATTTAATTACTCAATTTTCTAAATAAAAAATTAAAGATTTGGTCAGTCAAAAGTGTTCAGTATTTTATTCTTTAATGTGGACCTTCTCTATTGAGGTTTCTCCAAATTATTAAGAAGAAGAAGAATCCTGTCTGCCTGTAGAACACTTTTTATTTTACAAAACATTTTCCCATACCCTAAAGAAAATCAAAAGCTTAAATTAACTGATTCTCCAGCTAAGATTTAAATCCAGGTCATTCCAATACACGGCTGTATATTATCTGTTATCAGTTATTGCTAGGCACTCTCATGAGATCAGCACTAAAGGAACACTAGCATCTGCATGTAAAAAACATCATTTTCTTGTAAATGACACTGAGGATTCTCATCAAGCAGAAGCTCTCTCTTTGCCATGTGAGCTTTGTCATTTGCCTGAACAATTGTATTTCATGCAGTTGCTTTCTTGCACTATTTAAAGACAGCGTAAGTTTCTTCTATGTGCAAGATGGTCATTTGTTGCATTCAGCCTGGTGTGTCCCTACTAGAGTGCAAGCCCTGTGAGTCGAGGGGCTGCGTGTGTGTGTATGCGTGTGCATGTGTGTAGTCACTGCTATATCCCCAGTTCCTGGAATAGTGTCCCACATGTAATACTAATGGACACTCAATATTTGTAATAGTGTGCCTGTCTGCCTGTTCCAAAATCGAGTAACCTCCCTATATGATTAAAAGAGGAAACTGACAAATATACCAAGAAAGAAGGCTCCTCTTCTATTTTGATGCATGAAAACAAGATCTTCATTGTTGGAGAAGATGCTGGGTTATACTAGCTGGCTTACAGGAAACAGCCTACAAGTTCTTGCTCAGTAGAGATGAGCCTTGTTTGCTCCATGGGGAATTTCCACACTGGGCTACTAAATTAATTGCTAAGTGGTAGTCTAGGTTGATACTGTGTGGGTGGGGACACTTTTTGTCAAATATCATGACACACTCTAATTTCATATTCAGACAGTGGAGGAGATACATGTTGTAAATGCTTAGAAGCTGTTTCTCATTCCCTCGCTTACATAACATGGAAAGTTGTGGGGGTTTATCGAAGGGAACCTTTTTAAAAACAATACTTACTACTGCACCATAATAATGTAGCCTTTAACTCCAAAGAGCAAATCAGTTTGCCTTATTTTTCTTTGCACAGTGTCCACATTGATGATCCCTTCCCTAATACTGTGTGCACCATAAATTTGGCATTGTATGGCCCACTGTTACTGGAACACAAACTAAAACTCAGACTTCCTTACACACTTCTTAAGTGTTCACTCTGTCCTAATACATCTGGGAATCTTCCTAACACCCAGCATGTGGGGAACATTCAGCAAATACTTAATGGCATTATTTGGAATAAGGTATGAGCTTAAGTATATTGCTGGAAAAATAAAGCATATAGATTAAGCAAATAGATTAAGGCTCAGTAATATTCTGTACTACTGTACTTACTTTATTCAAATTGTATTTTTCAAATGGATCCTGATGCTTAATCTGAAAAGGACTGTCTTTGTTTTCCAAAATCCTATGAGAAGCAAGAGACCCTATGTTTTCCCAACGAATACCTTCTTCCCACATATACTGTTGCTTTTAGTAGGTGACTTAGGTGTCTTCTGACTTGAGCATTGTAGAATTCTACATATATTTAGGGTTTTCTCTGATGTATTTATTCCCTCATTCACTTATCAACTGTGTAAGTCTTCAGAACTTAGTAGTGAGCAAGCAGACATGGTCTTTGTCTTCCTTTTTTTGTTATTCATGGATATTTTTGAACATCTATGTGCCAACCTCTGTGATGGGAGCTGAGGCTACAATGAGGAGAATGGCAGATCATCCCTGTGCTGTGGAGTATACAGTCCAGCAGGGGAGACAGTTGTAATTGAGTGATCACACAGATAACTGCAGAGCTGCCCCAGTGGGAACAGGGACAAACAGTGCCAGAGAGGACAAGGTTGGTCCAGGCAGCACCTACAAATGCAGAGTGGGGTGGGGTGGGGACGTCCTAACACCTCCCATTTGTTGACCGCCTGCTGTCTGGCAGATGTCTCCCTAACCTCTTAAAAACATTATTCCACTTAATAAGTGTTGTCTCTGTTTTATAAAGGAGAAAGCTGCAAGTCAGAGCAGTTCAGAAACTTGACCCGGGTGACTGCTCAGTAAGTAACATGAGTGTCTGAGGCCCAGTCTAATTCTACCTCTGTCCCCAGTCTCTTCACTGAGGCCGTGGCTCAGACGCCGCCGCAGGAGCCAAGTCTTCCCCAGCCATCGCTGGTGTTTGACATTCAGCCCTACTCAATACCAGTACAAAGTATGACAAAAGAGTTGAATTAAAATTCTAACTTCCCAGGACTTTGTCTGAAATCAGCAAAATGAGAGTACTGTCAAGGACAAATGTTTTCAGTTCCAGCAGATCACAGCCATATTTCATGTGGTTTTTTTTGCCGTTGTTGTGTTCCTATATGCAGACTTAACTATTATGCCATTCCTTGTAACCACTCAAAGGAATTAACGTACAACTAGGATTTACAGCAGCTAAATGACAGTCATGACAGGACCATTGTCCAAACTTAAATACCAGTGTTTCAGAAAGAGAAATTAGCATGCTTTTCCTAGTCATTATGCCTTTTAGTCAACTGTTATGTCTTTAACTTTAAAATAACACCTGAAATATGCGTACTGCTTTAGAATTGACAAGATGCTCCTCCCCACTAAAATGTAAGCTCTCTTAGTGTGGGGGTCCTGTCTGTTTTGCTCACTTTCTTACATCACCACCTGGTGGTACCCAGCACATGATAGATACACAGCACGTGTTGAAAGAATGAGGGAATTGCACACACGTGACATTTTCATAACAGCTTTGTTAGCAAAACGGATCTCATGATCTGTTCGCAGAGTAAGCAGTTGTCTGAAAGGTAAGCTGAGTTGCAGAAGGTCCCACGATTGGCATATAGATTACCCAGAAAATTCCATCTGAAGTGTTCCTTCTGTCATATCAATACACTTAAAAGGAATGATCAACTATTAACGTTAATGACAGTGAAATGAGAATAAAATTCAGTGGGAAGAGAACATACACCACCAAAATGAATTGCAGTGTGGTCCCTCTGTCACCATCACAGGCCTTGTGAAAAAAGTTCTGTCACCAAAACTCAGATTCTGCGCCTGCCCCAGGAGCCAGAATGGAGGTCCTTTAAAACTCATCCCACGCCCACACATTGTTCTACCACCACTGTGAGGCTTCAGCTGCTTCCATAGATGCACGCACAGCCCCTCTCTGAACAGCCTCTGCCTTACCTTCACCATCCAACCTCCCATTGAAAGAAGAGACTGCGAGGCCATGGCCGCTGCCTGCTCTGGGTCTCCTCTCAGTGTTGGATGGCCATGCCTTTGCCTTGGCTACCATCACCTCCCTCTTCCCAGTCAGGAAAGCACATGGCTATTGTTTGCTAGTGGTGTTGGCCGTCAGAGCCGCATGGAACCAGCAAGCCAGGCCACCCCGGCGCCTGTCCCAACCCTGGCTTCTTTGGGCACAGGTGTTTGAAAGAGCTGACATCCTCCCACAGACAGATTTTGGATAACATTTCAAAACAGATAACAAGCAATTGGAAGTGAGCACTTTATGGGAGTAAAAGTCTTGCTTGGACCCAAGAGGCCTTGGGACAGGCTGGGGA
This sequence comes from Cebus imitator, assembly GCF_001604975.1. NCBI lineage: Eukaryota > Metazoa > Chordata > Mammalia > Primates > Cebidae > Cebus > Cebus imitator. The sequence continues at coordinate 334,349 of NW_016107938.1, forward strand.
GAAAGGCAAGAGTGTGGTGTGCTGCTCGACTGGTCTCCCTAGGCTGATAACCCAACTGTGGCCAGACTGAAGAGAGAAAGGAAGTGAAATTCTGAATGGAGAAGACCACAGAGATGTTACTGGCTTCCCAGACACGGACACTGTCTAGCATCTGCAGCAGGCCCTTTGCCCTTTCTCCGTTCCTATCCAGACACTATCCTTTAACTTATTTAAGGACTTCACAAAATAAATATAGCAACCAAACATTTAATAAATTGTTTTAAATTGGAGTACATTTTTTTTTGGCTTCTGTGGGTTCATAGTAGGTGTATACACTTACTTGATATAGACTTGCAAGTGCATAATAATCACATCAGGAGTAAATGGGGCAAAGATTTTTTTACATTGTAAAATTCTTTCATGTGACCATCCTGCATATATTGGCAGGTCACACTTGTAATAACTAAGCACTTTGGGGTCTTACACATATTGAAGGCTTATACCTGTTCTACTTGGAGCACCGTGTGCCTGAGCACCTCTGCCCTGTGCCGAGTGGCATCCTCCATGTAGTAGGATCTCAATAAATTTGTGTTAATTGAATGAATGAGAACTTTTAGCCATTGCCTTAGAATTAACAATTTCAGCCCAATAGGTAATTTAAAAAAAAAAAAAAAGTACTTGCTCCTGTATTTAACTCATTGATTAGCTTTTTGGAGAGAGACTATCAATGATTTATATTAAAGTTTTTGTTGCCAAAAATTGTAATACCAGCACAGACACTGCATTGGGAAGTTATGATAGCAGCTCACTGAGCCCCACCTCACGCCCGCCCTTTCTGATGTGTCCAGTTGCATACGTCTCTTTGAACCTCACTGGCCTGTCGTGTGGTTTGACTAGCAGCACCATTTCCTATCCATCCCAGGACCACACATTTTTCCCTTCTGTTTCCAGCATTACCAGTTATTTGTATGAAGCAGTTATTTTTTTGTGAGGGGAAGGAAGGCAATTATTTCCATTTTTCCAATCAAAAAGATATCTCCAAAAAATACAAAAGCTCTTTCTTGTCCAAGGTTAAGTCTGTGAGCTCTTTATTATCCATATGAAACCTGTGGTCAACCCAAAATAGGAAGCTTGCTTTTTTTTTTTTTTCTCCCCAAATTTTCTATTCACAAAAATATGGTTCTTTTGGTTCAAAGTGCCCTGTGGCTTTATTCTTCCCATTCATAGCTTTGTCTTCAGAATTGCATTGAGTAATTTACACTTATCCCTTTTACGGGCTTACTAGTAATGCTTAGGCTGGTGGGTTCTTGCCAGGAAGTGTTTATGCTGTCGGGGTCGGAGTGGGAGTTGAGTTTACAGCAGGGTGTCACTGAGCATCTGACACTGCCTTACTTTGCTCTAAGTGTAATTTTCTGCTTTTTAGTCAGGACTCTGGCCCCACTCTTCTCTTGTACATTGAGGAATTTCAAAAGTTAAAAACTGCCCTCGCATTTCCAGTCATCCTTGCGCTGTAGCACATTGTGAGGGCCCCAGATCCTGACACTTGTTCTTGCAGGAGTGTTGACAGGACCCTGGTTCTCACTAACGGCACAGGCTGTGAGTTTTTTATTCTGTTCCTTAGAGGATCAAAAATAGAAGCCTACTGTGCTTTGATTTTCACTAAGTATGTATATTACCTGTGTGTCTATATGAGCTGGTCCTCCATGGCATGCGACTTAGAGACTCTAGACCTGAGCGTGTTGATCACACATCCCTGCACCCTGCGCTGACACCGGGCAAGACTGCCCAGAGGGTATGAGCAGAGCAGGCCAGGCCCCACTGCCCTGTCAGCAGCGGGAGCAGTCTGGGGGACGCCTGAAGGTATGGCTTTGCTCCTGCAGGAAGAATGTTTTTCTGGTCTCCAGCACAAATTAGTTTATTTCACTTTCACTTAAAACAGGCTTTTTCTGTTCTTCTCTCCCACCTCCCAGATAGGACTTCTTACCTTGCAATTATCCTTTTTCTCAGGAAGAATCCATTAATTTCTGGACTGTACTGCATTACTCTTCACTCAGCTATCTCAACAAAATAGACTTAATAACACCTGAACCTTCATATGTCCTATTTATGCATATGAAATGAATGTCTTCTCAAAAGAAAAAGAGCATGCTTATTTGTATACCATAGTATGTGTCAGAATCAAAAACTAGTTTTATATTTAGAATATGCAGATGCCCGTTCAGAAGGTCGATTATAGTTCTTGATGTCTGTCTCAACTTTAACAACTAACCAGTAGCGTGGATGAGATTCTGGGAGAAGTTTTTCCTTAACATTGTTACTATGAACATCCATGCCTTTACAGCACAGAATTTTCCTTGTTCTGTAGAGAAGATATTCTTATGTGTGCAGTTCTAGAAGGCATTCTGGAATCTCTCACTCCAAGTGAAAAGAATTGCTTTGGAAGCGGAGTACCACAGTATTTTGTTTTTATGGTTTTTTTCCTGCAAAATGATGATAATGAAAGCTCTTAGTGAACCCTGCGAATGCCAGGACCTATGGCTGCATTATCCCCTTGAGTCCTCACTGCAGCCCCCCAAGGGTGGGACAATTATTATTCTCAAGTGATAATTGAGCAAACTGAGGCTCACAGCCTTCTTGCCAAAACTCACAGCTAGTAGGTGTCGAAACTGGGGTTTCGTCCCCAGTAGTCTCACCTCAGACCCCCGCATTCTTAAGTCCTGTGCATGCCTGCTTTTGAGCAAAGTGAGGTTCAGTCAACCTGTACCTAAAATCTGATACTTTATTTTGTCCAGCCTTTAACTTGCTTTACAGAATCAAATTCAGTGTGGTTTTATAAGAATTTTCTCCTAAAAGTGGTTCCTTAAGATGAAAATGGTCATTCTGCGCAATAACTTGATTTTTCCTTTGGCAGTAAGATACTGTAATTGATACCTAATGTGCATTTTATAAGTGTTGTTAAACACCCTCTGTATTTTGTCTGTTATTATACAGTGTGTGTGTGTTTTACAGTATATATTATATATGTTTTATAGTGTGTGTATGTTAAGAAATTGAAGGACATTTTAAAATTTTCATTTTGAAGCCGACTGAACACCAGTTATAGAGAGCATAAACAGTGACAGAAATGAAAAACAATAAAAGAAAACTTCTAACTAATTTCTTCTTTTTTTCTTTTTGACTTGTATGGAAATACTCCTTTCACCATTTGGTTCTCAAAGGAAATAGTGGTAGTGTTACTTTCTGTTTCTCCTTAGAAAACTCTAAGGCATGGGGTACAGCCTGCCAGCAGGGGAAGGGATCTTGTGTTATTGTTAATGCCTTTCTTCTCTCCTTCATCTTGATTTCAGGTGTCAGAAACTATTTAAAAGAAGCACTGGTGAATATAATTGCTGTGCACGCAGAGGTAAGCTATCATTAGATGTTCCTAAGAGATACAGATAACCGGAAAAAAAAAAAAAAAGATGCCAGTTTGATTATTTTTATGGTGGTCTTTTTTTCCCTCAGCATGTATCTTGGATATAAATAAGATTCAGCTCAGCTCTTGCTGTCTCTCCCTCTCTCTCTCTCTCTCTCTCTCTCTCTCCCCCCCCTCTCTGTGTGTCTTTTTCTGAAAGTGTATGTTTTATTTGATAATTAAAGCTAAACTCATTAATATTTGAAAGGTGAAAAGAAGACAGATTGCAAGGATGTTTATCCTTTAAAGAACAGTAAATCCCTTATCTTGGAAAATGCATTAACCTCTTTTTAGCCAGTATACAAATAAGCACTGGTATGTGATTCTTGTAGAGGGAGTGGGATTCCAGAAAGGTAGACACTGCTTAGAAAGAGACTCGGGGAAGGCCGTCGCTGGAACAGATGCGTGGTTTCCTGTCCGTGGTTGACTTAGGGTTGTGCAGACAATATTGCTGCTTCTGGTCCATGTGAAAATTTGTACTCACTTGACATGCTTTCATCTTAAGCTTCGTGTTAACATCCTCAGTGAATATCCTGGTTAGGAGGACTCTTGTGAGGAACATTGAAAGAAGAGAACAGAGTTACTGCCATGATCTATGACTACCTGTTTTCATTCAGTAATTTCAGGATTCGTTACTCACTGCTTTGCCAACACTTTTGGGGTGGCTGCAGCCCACAGACCGATCAGGGGTCAGATAAAGTGGGGCAGAGCAAAGAGGCCACCGTTTGATCATTTCCACGGTTGCCTGGGTGCCCCTTAGGCGGCAAGCATCCAAGAAGGGCGTTTTTAGGTTTGTGCCGCCTGCTGCGTCTAAAAGTATCTGAGGCCATCAAGGTAAACTGAAAAAACATGATTAATTAAGACCGAAACCAAAATATGACCAGAGAAAACAAAGATAACACTACCTGGTTCCTAAATTTGGCCAGACGCTTGAAGCACCGAGAACAGAAAGAAGACTATAGTACATTACAGTTTTCAGTTCTTAGTGAAAGAGAAACATATAAACTCATCTATAACAATAGAGTTTTTATATGATTTAACTCAGGCAGGAATTTACCACATAGATCTTTTTTATAATAAGCAATATTTTTAAAGTATATTCTTATCAAAATATAAAAGTTCTATTTTTGTTATGTTACCCTCCTATAGAATTTGAGCCCAAAGTGCAAATTTAGGTACAAGCATTTCTGTGGTAGGCAGGCAGAACTCTGAGATTTGTGGAAATTGTTGTGATGATGTTGATTCATAGTGAGGCAGTTTTTTTATGTCCATTATCAATTGCCATGGGATTATAATGACTGAAAGTAGCATTTCATTCATAATATTTACTATTTGCTAAATAATTTTAAATTGCCAAAAATTTTCTTGGACACTCGAGTTATGTTTGGGTTAATCCAAATGTTTAATGCCAATGACTCTATCTGGGAAAAGGAAAAGCTTGAAAAGAAAATATGACTTTTATAAAATCGTATTTTATTTATAAATCAGGAGGGTCAAATGTTTCACTAAATCTCCAAAGACAGTAACTTTCAGTTTGAAAGTATCAAACTTTAAGGTTTGAAAATAATGTAAGTCAAATAAACATATTTAGTATACTATTTGTAAAATGGGGGGGCTTGTTGTCCAATACAGAATGGGGTACCTCGTATGAAATGGTGTTTGTCAGGGTTTAAGGATAGTCTGACACTGTATTTTTTTAAATTGTGGTAAAATATTGACCCAGTATGTTTTTATTTTTCTGATTTCTTCTTTAGAGATGTTTCTTTTTGGGTAAGGGGCAAGAGGAAAAAGAAGTGTTCAAAACAGTTTTTATTTTGTCAACATCAGTAATGCCTTTCAAAATTATATCTGCCAATACTGTATTTTTAAGAGTTATTTTTTGTTAGTCAATAGAATTTAAATATAAGTCCGTATATTCCTTTCATTTATAATTTTGGTCTTTTAAAAATTACTTAGAAGTCCTGTGAATTTTGTTTTGTTTTGTTTTTGTTTTTAATGTTACTTTGTTTTTAACAAATTCAACTCAAGCCCCACAAGGCAGTATTTTTTCCTATTTCAAACCAGGTGTTCACTATTTCCAAAGAACTGGTCCCTCGGGTACTATCCAAGGTGATAGAAGCAGTTTCTGAAGAGCTCAGTCGACTGATGCAGTGTGTTTCATCCTTCAGCAAAAATGGAGCTTTGCAGGTAACAAAGTCATTCAATTCCATAGTGAACTTCTATTGTTATTTAAAGCATATGCAATGTTTTTAGTCATCAATCCTGTAAGACAGGCTTCTTTTAATACATCTACTGATTGGAGAACCTCGTATTCTTTCTTAAATAAGCCATATCCATGAAGCATTGTCTACAAGTTTCAGAGTTTATGTTTCTTTTCTTTTTTTCTTTCTTTTTTTGAGATGGAGTCTTGCTCTGTTGCCAGCCTGGGGTGCAGTGGTGCAATCTTGGCTCACTACAACCTCTACCTCCTGGGTTCAAGTAATTCCCCTTCCTCAGCCTCCTGAGTAACTGGGACTATAAGCGCACGCCACCATGCCTGGCTAGTTTTTTGTATTTTAGCAGAGACAGGGTTTCACCATCTTGGCCAGGATGGTCTCGATCTCCTGATGTCGTGATCCACCCACCTCAGCCCCCCAAAGTGTTGGGATTACAGGCGTTAGCCACCACGCCCGACAAAGTTTCTGTTTCTTTATGGTAGAGCAAGACCTTAAAGACTTCTGCCAAATTATCTGAATGCAGAGTCTTTCAAAAGTTTTGTGATTTTAATTTTTGTTTTACAACTATCTTCATGACATTCAATTCTGCAGGAAATTTTTAGCAACTTGCTTTTAATAAATCTTTCGAAAGCATTCAGTGCAATTTGCATAGAAACATCAAATAGCTGTCACTTTTGTTTAAATTACATAATTACAGTATAACTGCCATAAGCACCAGTTGACTTTGGCATGCACATAACCAGCTGGTAGGGGCTGAGGCGTGCATGCATGCAGATGGCAGAGTGCACTCCTACCTGGTAGCTCCCCATGTGCTGGCTAGCAGCATGGTAGTGAGTTTCAAAAAGTGCTGTTCTTCTTCTAGTCATGGCTGAGGAAGCGCCTAGAGGGCCAGCCTCCACAGATAACAACTGTAAACTTGAATATCAAAAAATATTTTTTTATTAAAAAAAAATCCCTGAAGATGCCAGAGAGTGACCATTGGTGGTCAGATTCTGGAGGAAACGGCACTTGGGTGAATTATTTTTTATGGATTTTAACTGAAGGCAGGTCCAGGACTACCTAAAACTCCAATACAAAACCTGTGTCTTCCTGGCTTGAAAAACAGGCTTTGGAGCAGCCACACCTACAGGTAGGTGAGAGAGGTATCCCAGAGAGGAGAGAGATTTAGGCAGTGTATACAAATTCTGTGGAATACATACCACTCCAACCAGCCCAGCTAAGGCTAGAAGAACTGAAGTAAGAATTGGACTGCTGCCCAAGAGCCAAGAGTTATTAGTTTGAGTCCAAATAAGTTAATTCCTTGCTGAAACAAAAAATCAGCAGTCCTTAGACACATATTACAGAACCCAGAGTCTCCACGACATAACATTCACCATATCCGGGATACAAATTTAAATGACTTAAAATTTAATTGAAATGCACAAATAAACAGGAAAACATGACTCATTCCTAATACAAAAAATGATCACCTTAAGCCATCCTTAAGCTGACCCAGGTATTGGAATTAGCAGGCAAGGATTTTAACATAGCTGCATCAGATGATGTAAAGTGCTCCTCTTGAATCAGTAGGTGGGAAATCTCAGCAAAGAAGTAGAAACATTAAAACAGAAACTAAATGGAATTTCTGGAATGAAAAAACACAGTAGATGAATTTTTAAAAATCTAGATGATAATAAAAGCAGAATTTTTCAAATGTTAGGGGAAAATCTTTTATTTTTTTTAAATAGAAATTATCCAATATGAACAATAGAAATAAGGATAATTGGGGAAAAAAATAAGCAGAGCTCCAGGGACCTATGGGACAATGTCAGAATATCCAGCATGCATGTAATTAGATTTTCAAAAGCGTAAGAATGACCAGTCAGCCACATCGTTAGTTAGCAGGGAACTGAAAATTAATACCGCAATACAATGCCATTACACATCCATCAAGATAAAAAATTTCAAGACTGACTATACTAAATGTTGGCAAGAACGTGGTGGAACTAGAGCTCTCACACGAGAATGCAGTGTAGTACAACTACTTTGGGAAAAGCTCTCGGAGTTTCTTTTCAAACTAAACATACATATATGTACCCCATGACGCAACTATTCCAGTCCTAGTTATTTAAGCAAGAGAACTGAAAACATATTTTCAGTTTTGTATATGTTGTATACATACGTTACAAAACATACTCATAAGAATATTAACCATGGATTCGAGATGAGCCTGGCAACATAGTAAGACCTCGTCTCTACCAAAAAAAAAAAAAAAAAGTTTTTTAATTATCCAGGCATGGTGCTGTGTGCCTGTGATCTCAGCTGCTTGGGAGGCTGAGGTGGGAGGATTGCTTGAGCCCAGAAGGTCAAGGCTGCAGTGAACTGTGATCATGCTACCATACTCTAGACTGGATGACAAAGTGACATCCTTTCTCAAAAATAAAATAGGAATGTTCATAGTCATTTTACTCATAATAACCAAAAACTGAAAACAACCCAGATGTCCATTAATACAATAAACTATAATCACACAAATACTATTCCACATCAAAGAGAAGAAATTACTGATATAGCACAGTGAATCCCAGGAGCATTATGCCGAATTAAGGAAGCCTTACACAAATACATATGTATACTGTATAGGTTTCATTTACATGAAGTTCTAGAACAGATAAAACTAACTGTGATGAAAAATCCAGAACAGTGGTTTCCCCTGGGTGGTGAGGATTCCTAGGGTGGGGCCTTAGGGATCTTCACGGGGTGCTGGTCGTGATCTGGGTTTCCATCACACAGGTGTATACATCAGTCAAAACTCATCAAATGCTGCACTTTGAGATTTGTCTGTTGTGTAGTATGTACATTCTAACTATATAAAAAAAACAACTGTGCAAATGGTCCACTGTAGTTAATGGTGAGCACACTGAAGTGCATCAGAGCCACAGGATGGATGGAAGCCGTGCAGTCATGTGAGGCCATGTGATCATGTGGGGCTGTGTTATTGGGAGAGCCTATGGCAAAACAGGCATTCACTGTAAAGTTCTTTCAAAGTCTCCATATATTTGATTTTTTTTCAAAATAAAATACATTATTTGGGGAGAAAAAAAAAGAGTGCAGAGCGCTTGTTAATTTGGTTAGGGGAAAATCTGTTACAGAAGCTTCTGCTGTATTTCCATTTGCCACCATTTTTCTCTGAAAATCGATTTATCAGATCTTTGATATTATAGTTTAAGTTGAAAGGTCATGGTTATTATAATAGTTCCATCACAGGAGATAAGTAATGTAAACTGTGTAGTACTACAGATGAATTAACGGGCAGTTGCAGTGGCTACCATAGGCCTTGGCAATCTTGGAATTATAACAGACATCTGCCTTCTCTACACATTACCTTTGTAACCCATTTATCTGATGTCTAAACCGCTCTCAAAGCCAGCAGGGAGAGGGTGGGAATGATCTCAGAATTAGCTGGAAAATTTTTCAACATACACATGTCCAGAAACTACTGGTCACCAAACTGTTTCAGCCTCTGGTTTGTGATATACCTCCTAGGGCCTAGACAGGCATGTGTATTTTGAAAAAGGTCGTGAGTCTGAACCCCCACCTTTACTCTGCCATTGAGAATGACTTTGAGAGCTTCTTTCCTTGGGGCCATAACTCTAAGAGGGATAGCAGGTTCACCTTTGATAGGCAGTTACCTAAGTGCTAAACTGTAATCATAAATCAAATACTATTCCACATTAAAGAGAAGAAATTACTGATACAGCACAGTGAGAGCTTGGTGAAAAGGGGAGACAGTTTGGTGATTTGGGCAGATCTTTTAGCATGACATTTTTCTGGATTACAATTTTGTATGTATTATATGACTAATCACAGTTTTTATAATTGGCATAACTTATAGGTTAATTAAAACACTCTGTCACTTTGACAATAAAATTTCTCTCAGAAGATTAGTTTTATAGTAATTTAATCTTTCTCCTAAAATATTCATCTGAAAGTTCTACCTTTTTTCCTTGTAGGTCTTTTTTTACCTATACTAGAATATAAACAAAATAGAGACAGAAATTGTCAGACTTTCTAGCATTTGTAACTTTCTAGTTATAAACTGTTTTTCAGGCTTCCAAGGACTGGAAAAAGGAAACCAAACAATTGCTTTCCAAACAGATAAAGGTCACGGAATATCCTGTGTCATATATATCTGCTTTGATCTAGAGTACTTAACAGAATTTCTAATAAACTGTAAAGAGCTGGCTGTGTCTTTCATCATTGTTTTATGTTTTGTCCACTCCTTGAGAATAAGGGATGTTTCTTTTAAATGTTCTCCGGAGTGTCCCACTCAGTGTGGGTACTGCTTCAGAAAACCAGGTTCTCATCATCAGTGGCTCTGCTGGAGCTCCCAGGAAACCTGACTTGTATGTCAGATTACACTTCTTCATGCTCACATAGAAGTGAAAGCTTAAGTTCACTTTTTTCTTAAAACTTTTATGCAGTATTTCATGTAGCATATAATCTATCTACAGTAGAAAAAGATTATACAGTTCAGTGATTTTTAGTATATACAAAGAGCTGTCCAGTCATCACTGTCATCAATTTTAGAATATTTCATCCCAAAAGAAACCCCTGGCCCATTAACAATAAGTATCATCATTTGCCTCCCAAATACCCCTTTCCCACTACAAACAACCACCAATTGATTTTCTATGATTTGTCTACTCTGAAAATTTCATATAAATGGAAACACACAAATAGGACCCTTTGTGACTGTTATCTTTCATGTAGTATAATGTTTCAAGGTTCTTCCATGCTGTAACATGTGCCAGTGTTTCACTCCTTTTTACATATGAACATGTAAAATATGCCACATTTAAATATGCCGCATTTTATTTATCCATTCATCATTTGATGGGCATTTGGTTTTCTCCCACTTTTTGATTAATATGCAGAATGCTTCTGTGAATACTCCTGTACAACTTCTTGTGTGGACATCTGTTTTCATGTCTTGTGCATCCATACCAAGGAGCAGAATTGTTAGGTCGTATGGTTGCTCAATGCTTAATCTTCTGAGACACTGCCAGACTGTTCTCCAAAGTGGCAGCACATTCCTACTAGCAATTTTTGAGGGTTCCAATTTCTCTACATCCTCACCAGTATTTGTTTTTGTCTCTCTTATTGATTATAGCCATCCTAGTGGGTGTGAAGTGATATCTCATTCTGAGTTGTCCTTTCACAGTCTGGATGGTGTCTTTTGTAGCACTGGATTTTTAATTTTGATGAAGTCTACTTTATCTCTTTTGTTGTTGTTATTGTTGTTGTTTGTACTTTGGGCATGATTTCTAAGAAGGGTTTCCCAGCTTAAGGTCACAAGATTTACTCCTGGTTTCTTCTGAGAGTTTCATACTTTTATCTCTTACATTTAGATCTGTGATTTATGTTAGTTAATTTTTGTGTTAAGGAAAGGATCCAGCTTCATTCTTCTGCATGAGGATATGCAGTTGTCCAGCACCATTTGTTGAAGAGACTGTTCTTCCCCTATTGAGTGGACTTGGCACCTTTGTTGAATAGCAGTTGATCATAAATATAAGAGTTTCTTTCTGGACTCTCAGTTCTGTCTTTATTGTCTATATAATCTGTCCCTACACCAGTACCACATGGTATTGATTACTGTAGCTTTGTAGTATGTTTGAAGTCAGAAAGTGTGAGGCCTCTAAATGTGTTACTCTTTTTTAAGATTGCTTTGACTCTTCTGAGTGCCTTGCATTTCCTTATGAATTTTAGAATCAGGTTGTCAATTTCCATTAAGGAAAAAAAAAGCAGCTGCAATTTTAATAGAGATTGCATTGAATCTGTAGAGCATTAAACTATTAGTTTTTTGAAATTAAGGCAGTGTGCCTATTAGGGCATAGGTGTCAGGAAGCATACCAAGCTACATCCTTACCTCTGTGGGGCACAGGCCCTTTCAGGGCAGTTTTTCAGAGTGTCTTTTCTCTTGCAAGACTAAAAGAAAAATTAGTGGTAGAGAGTAAATACAGATGGCTGGAAAATCATGACACAGTTTGTACTTTTCATAGCGAGATGTCTAGTTCCCTGCCCTCACACAGTCATCCTTGACTACAAGTTATTTTCAGTCAACGAACATTTTGTTGTAGCGAATTTCTTTGGACTGTTTTAGAAACTACTCATGACTAGCAGTCCCCATGGTGGTATTACGCCAACCCCATCCTACGATGAGCAGGCCGGACACCCCTCACCTCAGTACTTGTTTATATTTGATAATATAAATTTTCTTGTTATCATTTTGTCCTTTTCTCATTTTCAGGCAAGACTGGAAATCTGTGCTTTGAGGGATACTGTGGCTGTTTACCTGACACCTGAAAGCAAGTAAGATGCAGTGTTCTTCAGTTCAGAGTGCTCTGTTAAAAATAAAGGTTGTCTTACTAGTAAATTATATCCTCTGTAAAAATGACTGATCAGAGCACATGCTCATGAATTTGTGATTTGATAAGGTTTATATCAAGGCCACTTCTTTGTAACACAATGTAAAGGAAAGAGGTTTAATGTAATTTTGTTCTTCATTTACTACTGGCAAATCTTAGTCTTAGAAATAATACAGCAGTCTTATAAATAATACTTCTTAAAGCAAAAGGATAAGAACCGAGTCTTAGTCTAGTCATAGCAGCCTCTGAAGGGCAGCTTCAAGGCTGTAAATATCAGTGTAAGAGAGGAAGCCTTGTGGTTTATCTGCAAAATTTTGTAGTGGAAATTCAGTGATCATTTTTAGCTGTTTTGAATGAAAGTCAGGATTTCCTACCATTGAAATATCAGTAGGTGAAGTAAAACAGAAGTACTGTTTGCCTGTGCAAAATTGTTTACTACATGGGCAACATTACCTAGGAAATACTGGGTTATATTGTTAATGTGTCTGAGAAGCCAAGTAGTATGCAAATGAAAATTTGAGGACACTGTAATATGCTAACTCATTCATTTCTAGCATCTGATAACATGGCTTGCTATCATTCCTACTATCAGCTTTGCAACTGAAAAGACTTTTTAAATTTTTTCCTAGCAAATGAAATTAGCCTCTCATTCCCACTGAGGGGAATGGCTCACCAGAAGCTATTTTTAGTGGGCTTCATGTTGATTGTTTAGCCGCACCTTTTCCCAGCCATCATTTGACTGCACAACCTGCTAACAGGATTGAAGCACCCAGCTCATGGTGGATGTGTGCGCACTTCATGTAAATGCCTGCTCTTTCTTCCTGCTGACTTAGTTTTAGGGAGCATAAGGTACTCATCTAAAGAGGAAGATTGGCTGGGCGTGGTGGCTCACGCCTGTAATCCAAGCACTTTGGAGGCCAAGGCGGGTGGATCACCTGAGGTCGGGAGTTCAAGACCAGCCTGACCAACATGGTGAAACCCCATCTTAAAAAAAAAAAAAAATTAAAAAAAAGGAAGATTAAAATATTCTAGGCAAGCTTTTGAGGGGATTAAATGAGAAAATGTGCCAAGTCACCTTTTAGTTTCAGTACCCTGCCAATAACAGTGTAATCTGTACCATCATTATCATCATACTGTCAAAGCAATTTGATCACATTTTTTTCAATTAATCAAAAAGACATTCACAAGAAACAAGCTGAGGGTGAAGGTAGCAGCAGTGGCTTCCACACGAGGAATGAGCCCTCTGAATGCAGAAAGGGACCTGAGTGCACCAACCCACCGTTCTACACCCCACTGTGCCCTCCTGGGAGCAGCTGGATGCCCAGCACCAGGTTTCATGACTCTATTGGAACTTTTCAGTCTCTCTGTTGCTGTGACACCTGCTCCTGGTTTGAGGACTATTGCTCAAAAATGTATTTCCTGGTAGATTGGGGAGGATGTTTTTACAATATAAAAGCAATGACCATCTGAAGTCAAGAGTAGTTATATTTGTTTCTTCACCTTAACCAATCAGAATAGATAAAAAGTTAACTGTTCCTTTGTGAATGGTACAAGTTACTACCAAACAATTTCCCCTATTATGCTTTTCATTTGGTTCAATAATTTTCTAATACTTTCTCCTTATAAAAACTAAAACAACTATTTATAAAGGCCCAAACAGTTGTCTTTTTAAAATTCTTTCCTTTTACCTTTTTCATGTGAAGAAATGATGTTGAATTTTTAAAGCATATATATAGCTCTCCATTTTTCTACAAGTTTTAAGTAGACTGTATTTAATTGTTACACGACTTTGGCTGTGGATCAGGCCCTTTGCATGGCAAAACTGCAAACACCCTGCTGTGTGTAATCTTTCAAAAGGTCATCTCCTTTCTTAGTTTCTTTCCTTTCTTACCAGTTACTTTATCTGTGGTTATTTGTTTTGAAAAGACTCCTTTTAAATTAAACATGTTCACGTTAAGCTGTCTTCTGTCACAGGTAACATCCTTTAAAATAAAATCTGTTTTTCCTTTAGCTTTTCAAGTTGTGTTTCATTTCCTAGTTGAGTTTTTCTGATCCTGCTCCTACAAGCCCCCGCCTGGTCGCTACACCTTCACTTTTACTTTTACTTTTTCTGTTGTTTTTCACTTTTACTTTTTCTCACATTTCCTTGCTTCACTGGCTTTTATTGGCTTCTCAATAATTAAGGGATGATTAAGAATTTGTTAGCAGTTATCCTAATTACCCTTGGAGCTATGCAAGGTTTAAACTTCAGTGTGGCTGTTTGTGTTCCAGGTCTAGTTTCAAGCAGGCTTTGGAAGCCCTGCCCCAGCTTTCCAGTGGAGCAGATAAAAAGTAAGTCCTGTATGCTGTCTCAGAGCCAGTTGCATGTGCTCAACAAGGTTTTGTTACCTAAAGAACCTTTTAGAAAATAATAATGATGGTTTGGATTCTAGGAAGAGCAGTGCTTAATAGCCCTTAGGAAGTACATCTCAACACCTGTACCTTGTATGTCTTCCGAGTGACCTCATAAGATAAGACCTTTCTTTGGGTTTAGGATAATTTAGAAGTTGGCTCTCATTTCAAGTGACTGGTACAGAAAATGTCTTAAGAAAGCTCACTATGACTTATTCAGTAAACTATATTGGTAGCATACATATTTAAGAAGTAATAGAAAAAAGACAGGATAGTAAAATGCAAGACTCAGTGATATTTTCTTTTATCTTTGAGTAATTCAGTAGTAGTCATTTTGTGTGCTATAAAATTTAAAATGTTATGAAAGAGTAGATGTGCACATATGGCATAATAAAGTTATATATATTTCATTAGACCACATTGATGATCTCAACCTGAGTTTAAACTTTACTACTCATGGAACAGGAAACAGACCTAAATCTAGGTCAGTTTCATAATCTAGGTAAATTTCATAAATGCCCAAGCTCCCCTCAGCTGAGGCAGCAGAAACTCTGTAGGTCTTCATACCTTCACCAGCCCCTCTGCACATGGCTGCCAGTCCCATAGACAGGCATCTGCGGTGCACTGACTGAAATGCTGGCACCATGGACGCAGTGCAGACTCGGTGGCAGGCAGAGAAGCACATGGGCTGGGTGACGGGGAGAAACTGTCACATGGCACTGGTGCACGGAGCGGGCAGCAGACCAGCCCTCCCACTGTGCAATCCCAGCATTGCCACCTGTGCGCGTCCCACATGGGCGCAGACGGTGCCTGCACAGACAGCCCTTTCTTCCGTCTTCCTGCTTCTTCCTTCTCTCACTGACTTTCGACCTCTATATGAATTGGTTCCAAACCCTGTTCATTTCTTTAAGATAAATATGATAAAAGATTAAAACAATCACTATTATGTTTAATACGTGGAACAGAGTTCAAAAGGTAATGTGTTCAAGACTCAAGAATAATACATACCCTGAAATAGTCCCATGTCAGGACTATATTTTAGGTTTGCTCTGGGGATAATATTCTAATATTGAATGTTGTTAAACCAGGAAATAATGTCGTGACCTCAGTACTATTAAACGCAGTTCTTGGTTGCTTCATCTAAACCAGGCAAACCCTAAGATCCTTTCTAGCTTTAAAATTAGATGACTAGGCTGGGTGTAGTGGCTCACATCTATAATTCCAGCACTTCGGGATGCCAAAGTGGGTGTGTCACTTGAGGTCAGGAGTTTGAGAGCAGCCTGGCCAACATGGTGACATCCCATCTCTACTAAAAATACAAAAATTTGCCAGGCATGGTGGCATGCACCTGTAGTCCTAGCTACTGCGGAGGCTGAGACAGGAGAATCACTTGAACCTGAGACACAGAGGTTGCAGTGAGCCAAGATCACGCCACCGCACTCCCGTCTGGGCAACAGAGGGAGAGACTGTCTCAAAAAAAAAAAAGAAAAGAAAAATTAGATGACTATATCAGATCAGTTGGGGAAACAGATTGAGGTATCAGCTAGCAAAGTGATTTGCCTAATGGAATTAGTACTAACCCTTGCTTCCCCTGGTGAGTAACTCACTACTTTTGCTCCCCACCCTCTAATATCTGTTAAAGACAAAATGCAAAATGAGAGGAAGGGAAAGTCACCAGTGACTGCTAGGAGATGGGGTTAGAGAAGAGGCTGACTAGACGGGCAGCAGGGGAGAGGGTGTAGTGATACCCCGTGCCGTAGCCTGTTATACTCTGGGATGGGTGTGCCAGTGCTCATAGAACCATTTAACAAAAAGTGAACTTGAGGGTGTATAAATTATTTTAGAACTGAATTTCTAAAAAAAAGAATAGGCCCAAACATCAGTCTGTTTTTGGGAGGAATCTAATTAATCTTGGGAGGGGATAGGAAGGAGATGTTTCTATACAAACATAAATACGTATATCAGTATATCCTATTTGACCAACTTCTTTGACGTATTTCTGTTACTGAGTTAAGGATCTGTAGATGAAAATTTCCAGCTGCCTTCTCAACACAGCAAGCTCAGGCAGAGCGGGCAGCTGGCTCCGCTGGTGTTTTCTTGTGTTGCTAGGCCACCCCATCTGTCAGGCTGTAAAATAGTGTCTCCTTCCTGCAGGTTACTGGAAGAGCTCCTGAACAAGTTCAAGAGTAGCATGCACTTGCAGCTCACCTGTTTCCAAGCAGCCTCTTCAACCATGATGAAAACATAAATACCTGCCAAATAAGGGAAGTCCAGGAAAATACAAGTAATAAGACTGTTCACTTTCTAAGTACCCTAAAGGTATTTGGTGTATTAAACATTGGGTTTACCATTTTCATCCTTTTTACTTCCTCAGACTTCGAAAGTTGTTGGTATACATTGCACTTCAACTAAAATGATGTCATTTGAAATGCCCAAGAAGTATTTGTTTTGCCATTCTTGTTAGATCAGATCCTGTATGACTTTACCTTTAAGAGATATTTTGCATCTCAGCAGAAGGTTGCATGGTGAGCGCCACAGGAAGAACTGCTTCTGCAGGCAGCGTTCTGGAATGGTGTGGTACATATTGAAGCATTTCTCAGCATCCCATTCACAAGAGCGCAGGCAGCTCCCACGACACATGGAAAGATTGATAAGAGGAGATCTGGAAAGTTGCATGTAGGCATCTTGGGAGCTCTTACTGTCCTAAACTCTACAGCTGTGCTTAAAACCTTTATTTCCTATAAACGACCTTACGTTTTCTAATTCAAGCAGGTTTTTGGGAAAATGTGTGGTCTGCATTAAAATAAATATTACAACCAGGGCAGATTATTTGGGGTCCAGGTGTCTGTGCTTTAACTTTGCATTTTGCTGTCTGCTTTTTATTTTTCACAGGACTGAGCACTAGCTTTTTTCAATCTCACTCACTCTTAATTTGATGTGCATCCCTTCACATCCACATGTTGCAGTACCTGAGGCCCTGTGTGTTATCTGTGATGGAGTGTGAGTGCCAGCCACTGTGTTACACTCACAGGTGCCGGCGGGGCAGCCATAGATTTCAGGGTCCCCTAAAGAAAAGGCCAGGCTCCAGTTGGACAGCCAATCCCCGCCCGCCACTGTCGGTTCCTTCAGCAAGTGACTTTCTCTCTGCCACTTCTTACCCACTGAAGGATCTTGCTCAGTAGCTGGAAGAATGCTGCTCTCACGCAGTCTCTTCTCTGAAGCTTCAGGATGCCCCTGGGTCACCAGGCAGTGGGAGCTGTACACCAGCCCTGTGTGCCTGCCCCACATTCACTGCTGACTGGCTTTACTGGAACAGGTTTGGGTCATCGTGACTTCTCTCACAGTCAGCTTCCCGCCCAACTCCATCATACCCTTGCATCTGAAAACTGAGTAAATATATCTGCAGTCGGCTGGCCAGGGTTTTCAACATTTTCTATGGTTATTTTAAAATCTCCTTTTTTAATTGCTAAAATTAATGTCCTCATTAATACAAGTAATTTTAGAGCACAGGGTAGTCATGTACAGTTTCCGTTATTTAAAATAAATAAATGTGTTGGTTCATTTGGTGTATGAGGGGGAAATCTTAGTGATTGGAAATGAAAGTTTAATCTTTTACAGATGTGCTTGGTAAAGCTGTTAAGAAATACACAGAACATTGTCTTTCCTAAGTATGTTAACTGCTGTATCTAACTCGACAATGAGCTAAATTTAAAAACTGCAATTATGAATGTTTGTTATTTTAAATATCTACTACAGCACATTCAGCCAATAAAGTATCTGCCTTCAATCTAAGATGTAGTTTAGTCAACACTTTTCCCTAAGTGTCTTTATTTCAGCATTTTCATTTGCTGTATAAGTTTTTATATTTCTACTATTAACATTCAAAATAAATACTTACATTCTGGTTAATCCCATATTGGTAGAATCATTATCAGAAAGCATGTGTCAGGTCCTGCTAATTCTGTCTGCTGGGAACCTACCATGTGCGAGGCACGGCACGAAGTGCCTTGTTTAATCCCCACCACAGCCTTGTAACACCTGTGGGCTAGGTTACCGCCATGTCCATTTAGCAGAGGAAGGAATCAGGGCTTAGAGAGAGGTTGGTGACTTCTCTAAGACTGCAAGGTAGATAAGAATCAGGACTCATGTTCACACTCTGGCTTCATATCTCCTTGACTTCAACACTACTCAGCTGTTCCTTCCAGTAGAACATGCTTTCTGACGTCCATCCACCAGAGTCACAGCTCAGAGAAAGTTCATCACAATGCCAAGGCTAATCAGTAGCAGCAGCATGGGAACAGGTAGTGCTTTTATGGCTCAGAGTGGAAGGTAAAGGCGTAAAAACCCCATACCCAAATGAGGGAGTTCAAGGACTACTATTCCAATAAGTCAGGAGGGACTTCTTGGAAGAAAGGGGGATTTCAACAGCTATTTGAGTTACAGAACATTGGTTTAGTGGGCAGGAGGAGATGGATGAATATGAAGTAAGTTAGATGAAAGCTGAGAGACAAACCAGGACCTGGAGCAAGTGAACAAGGCAGCCGAGAAAAAGAATTAGGGAGGCTCAAGGTATTTTAATGCTCAGGTAGCATTTTGTTTTTTCACATCCATGTTCTCTGTGGGTCAGTGTGGCGTCATGTGAGTTAGCTAAATTGGCCTCACTTGAAATGCTAAAGAGCTATTAGAAATCATTTGATTTTACTAAGACTTTCTATATCAGTGTACCATGAAAGTGGCTTGTTCTAGAAATGATTTGAGCACGGCAAAACAAGCATCACTGCCACAGGCCTAGCACACTGACTCATTCTCCTGTCTCTGTCATCTTTGCATATAGATTTTTTAAAGGGAAGAAACAGAAAAGATTATATTTTTATTCTGGATTTGGTACAAGGTGGTGGCATGTGTTTCTGTTTAGATCACGTGCTATGGGATATTCTGCTATTAGTTGCATAAGAGTGTTGTGTAATATGTTTTCCGAAAAGTTACAAATTTTAACTCATTTTTAAATCGTTAAGATTCGGTTTCTAAAATATATGTAATTTTTCTCAAATATATGTAATTTTCATAAAGTAATTATGCATAGACTAAACTTGTATACGTTTTTGTCACTAAACATTTATTGATTCTAAAGATTTTCATATACACTTATGAACTGCTCTGAAAGAAATATTTACTATCTTCTATCACTCCTCAATTAGAGCAGCAGCTGTAATTATTTTAGCTTTGCTTTAAACACAGCTGCATATTACTCTGTACTAGGGCCATTATGCTTTTTGTGTGCTGATCTCATCTCATTTCTGCTTCCCCACATTTTTTTATTGAGGTTTATTACATGTATTACTGGAAAGCTTTTTTGTACCTGGCCAGGTTAGAAATATATAACAATAAATATCTTATGGACAAGACTTGGGTCTTTGGGTAACTTGTTTGCAGTTTGGCTAATGAAAAGGCAGTAGGGTATCAGAATGTCTTTCTCCTGTCTAGGCACATAAAATCCTGAACAAAGTGGGCACTTAAGCTTGTCGTGTGTCTTCAGCAGTGTTTTAACCATGACTGGTATCCCATTGGTTTTATTCTTGTGGTCACTGTTGAGATTGTCATGGTTGTTATCATTATTATCTTTTCACATGTTTAAAAAAAGATTCTTGTGCCACCTTCCTGCAAACCCTATAGCCAGACACAAATCCCTGAGAACCAAGACCACTGCCTGAATTTTAACTGCCAAAGAAGACTCCAAAAGAACTCATCATAGAATAAGAGGAAACCCTGAAAAGAATGGGGTCACAGAAATCAAGTAGAGGGGCAGGTATTACCATAAGACTAAAGTGATTGTCAGCAAGGACAAATGGTACAGATGTCAAAAGGGTAAATACTGAGAAATGGTTGCTAAACTTGGCATTTAGAAAATCAGAAGTGACCAAGTGGAGACTGATAAGGAAGGAATTAGAGAAACATAATACTGTGAACCTATTCTTTTAACTCACAAGAACTAACCTCCTCCTTGAAGATCACAGAATATCCTGGCCTCAAAGACAAAAGTGAAACTATTTTTAAAAGACCTCTTTTCTGCTTCCTTTCTTATTAAATTATCATCCCTGAGTGCCTGATCAATTCCTGCTACCCCTGCTTCTTTGACAATTGGACTGTCTTATAAAATATTTATATCCAGCCCTTTCTTTTCTCCTGCTTACTGAGTTTCTCTACCTAGACAATGTAGGCTCCTGAAACCAGGCCTCACCTAGGTAGATGCAGATGTCAGATGACCTTGGAATTGTTTTCTGCTCTGCCATGCTTCCTGTCCTCTGCTCTCAACTGACCTCAAAGCCCTTCTGTGAGCTGTGTGAAGGAGTTTCATGAGCTTCAGCTTCAGCCATCAGGGAGCCTTGGCGTGGGACTGCTGTCCTAGCCCAGGAGCTGGTACCAAATAGCACCTTAGGAAATATCATTGAGTACTATTGATGAAATGTTAGCAAGTATGTCAGATTATCTTTTAATCAAATACAAATTTGGCTTTTTATGTAAAAAGTCAAATGACTCCACAGAACTGATTATGAAAATGATCAATCCCCCAACTCCCTCCTCTGCTTGCTCCCTAAAGCCATCCACTTTCCATTCTAGCCAATCTGAGTCTTTTGGTATTTACCTCATGGTCCCTGCCTTGACAGGTTTGTATTGCTGCTTCCTGATTCTTTGGTTTTGAGCTCTGTGGTCGTCCTAAAATAGAACATGAAAATTCAACTCTCTTCTCTTTCATCCTCTCTACCACACACATACTCCTTTAACCCCTCTTCTCAGTGAGTTCATTCCTTCTTGGTAGACCAGCATCCAGTGTTCACATTGTGAGGCCTGTGGAGATGGCATTCCATGCTAAGCCAGCCACAGACTATATTCTTTTCTATTTTTTTGTATTTTCTATGTATTGTAATCATTTTCAGTCATCTCAGTATTTCCTCCATCCAAGTTCAAATGTCTTTGCAATATATTCAAGCACATACACACTTTACCAAGTTGGTCTTCTTGAACAACTTCCCCACAGGTTTCTAGCCTGTCCTACTCTAGGCTGGATGCTCGCCAGGTCTACCTCGTACTTGGCATCTCCTTTTGTAATCACCAACCTGGAGGCACCTTTTGCCTGGACTGGATCAGCCCCTTCTGTCCCCCACATCTTCTTTTTTTGGTTTGCTCTTTCACATGGCAAAACTCACCCTGTGGTGACTTCCTGAGAAAATAGGATATTGGAGGGAAATATTTTGAGAAAATAGGATATTGGAGGGAAATCATTTTTCCTCAGATTTTGGAGGCTTTTGTGCTGTTGTCTTCCAGCGTCTCTTCACGTGCTTCTCTATGTAGAATCATCTTTTCTGAGTTTTCTGAAAGCTCATAATGTTGTTCTGGGGATGCCCTTTGTTCCTGGTGGTGAGCCTAGTATCTGTAGACTCTGAGAAGTTTTACTGAATTACTTATTTGAATCCTCTGTGCCCCTCTGTTCCAAGGAACCAAAAGATTGTATCCAGGAAATTGCAGCTAGTGGAGAGAGAAGGAGGATTTTAGAGAAAAAAAGCCACAGAAGAAATCCTTAAATTCTGTCAAAATTGCAGCCTGGTGTGAGACTTGAAAACGTGTAACATAAAAATGGCTTCCAAGAGAGCTCTGGTCATCCTGGCTAAAGGAGCAGAGGAAATGGAGATGGTCATCCCTGTAGATGTCATGAGGTGGGCTAGGATTGAGGTCACCATTGCAGGTTTGGCTGGAAAAGACCCACTACAGTGTAGGTGTGATGTAGTAATTTCTCCTGATGCCAGTCTTGATGCAAAAAAAGAGAGACCATATGACGCAGTGGTTCTACCAGGAAGTAATCTGAGTGCACAGATTTTACCTGAGTCTGCTGCCATGAAGGAGGTACTGAAGGAGCAGGAAAACTGGAAGGGCCTGATAGGTGCCATCTGTGCAGGTCCCACTGCTCTGTTGGCTCATGACATAGGTTTTGAAAATAAAGTCACAACACACCTGCTTGCTAAAGACAAAATGGTGAATAGAGGTCATCACACCTACTCCGAGAATCGTGTGGAAAAGGATGCCCTGATTCTTAACAAGTCGGGGGCTTGGGACCAGCTTTAAGTTTGCGCTTGTGATTGTTGCAGCCCTGAGTAGCAAGGAGGTGGCGGCCCAAGTGAAGACTCTACTCATTCTTAAAGATTAGAGCAGCAAAATGTGATGATCACTTAGAGAAACAGGCTGTTAGGAATCTATTGTCACTGTGTTCGCTTTAAACTAAACAATGGTAGGTTAATGTGTTCAGAAGCTGCCATCATTATTGCTATTGCAAAGTCTAGTTGTGAAGTCACAACTACAGAGAGATTTCTCAGCCTACAAATTCCCGTCTATACATTTTTCAGCCTTGTTCACAGAATAAACAGGGCATTTACCACACTAAAAAAAAAATTACTGGCTGGCGCCTGAACACTTGCACGAAGCCAGCTTAGAACAATTCGGCTGAAGACAAAGATTTTAACTGAGGTTAAAGCTACCAAGAAATACTCGAGAAAACTGAGTTTGCAGTTCAACTCCAAGCCAGATAATGACCTGCTAATCAAAAGATACCACGGGCCAGGCGCGGTGGCTCAAGCCTGTAATCCCAGCATTTTGGGAGGCCGAGGCGGGTGGATCATGAGGTCAAGAGATCGAGACCATCCTGGTCAACATGGCGAAACCCCGTCTCCACTAAAAATACAAAACATTAGCTGGGCATGGTGGTGCGTGCGTGTAATCCCAGCTACTCAGGAGGCTGAGGCAGGAGAATTGCCTGAACCCAGGAGGCGGAGGTTGTGGTGAGCGGAGATCACGCCATTGCACTCCAGCCTGGGTAACATGAGTGAAACTCCGTCTCAAAAAAAAAAGATACCAGGATCCAGTTTATCCACAATTTATTGTTCATAATGTCAAGGATAAAATCCAAAATTACCTGACAGATGAAGAACAAGGAAGATAGAACACATTTTTGAGAGAATAGAAAATCAACTGAGTCCAACCCTGATATCTAAATATTGGAATTATCAAAAGTTTTAATGCACTTATAACTATTCACAATGAAGTAAAATATGTTAGCAACAATTTAATAGGAAATAGCAGAGACATGGAAACAATTTTTAAAATGAAAAATCTAGAACTAAAAAATATAATTTCTGAAATAAAACAAAAATACTGACTGGACCTAAATAGCACAGTGATGATAACTGAAGAAAGGGTAAGGGAACTTGATAGATCGCTGGATATTACCCAACATGAAGAATTAGAGAGGGAAATGTTTAGGCAAATTTTATAGACACCTGTTCAATATAATCAAATAGTCTTAACACATGGATAATTGTGGACCTACAAGGCAAGCAAAGAGAGAATCAGGCAGAAAAAAATATTTGAAGAAATAATGGCTGGCAATTTCCCCAATTTATGGCAGATGCAAATTTACAGATTCATGATGCTCAACAAACAGCAAAAAGGATAAACACAAAAAATGCCACACTGCCACAAACTGTTAAAGCCAAAGCTAAAAACAGATCTAGTCAGCAGCAGTAGAATAACTACCTACTACATGTAGGGGAACAACACTGCACTCAATCAACTTCTGGCCTAACATCAGGAATTACGGAGGCCCAAGAGAGTGAAATAGCCATCTTTAAAGTGATAGAAGAAAAAAGCTGTCAATCCAGAATTCTTCACTTCTAAGTGAAGATATTCTTTCAGCCAAATAAAGACATTTTTAGATAAAGCTAAGAGAATTTGTTGTCAGCAGACTTGCACTATAAGAAATGCTAAACAAAGTTCTTCAAACAGAAAGGAAATTAATGTCTGATGGAAGCACAGATCCTCAGAAAGCAGTGAAGGGCATTAGAGATGGTAAACAGCTGGATAAATACAGAATTATCCTTTTGCTTTCTTTTTTCTTAAAGGTTTTATAATATATATGACTGCGAGCTCCAGTGGCACAATTGATTAGCACATGGTACTTAAATATATGACTGTTTAAAGTAGCATAGCATTGTCCTGTGGGTCTATAGCCTTAATGGACGTAAAATAAGAGAAGAGGGGAAGCGGACCTATATTGTTGCAAGATTTCTACGTTTTACTTGAAGTGGTAATATAGTAACTGTAAAAGGACTGTGAAAAGTTAAGGATATATGTTATAATACCCAGAACAATCACTAAAACAGTAATGTAGAGACAGGTAGCTAAAAAGCCAATAAGAAAATTGTAATTGAGTTTTTAAAATAGTCATGTAATTTTAAAAAGGCATAAAAGAATAGAGAACAGATAGAAAACAAATAACAGAATATTATGCCCAAAGACAACCATAGCAATAATTTCATTAAACATTAATGGATTAAATATTTTAATTGAAAGGCAGAGGTCAGAATGAATAAAGAAGCATGGCCCAACTATGTGCTGTATACAAGAGGTGAACTTTATATTTTAAAAAGGCACAGATAGGTTTAAAGGAACTAGATGGAAAAAAAATACACCATGGCAAACAGTAAGCATAAAGAAGGCTAGGGTTGCTATGTTAATGTAAGGTAATGGAGATTTTAAGATAAAACATGTCATAACAGTTAATGAAGGGCTTTTCATAATTATAAAATGGTCACTCAGAAAGATAACAATCATGCATGTGTCTTGTTACAAAGCATAAAGATCATTAAAATACATAAGACAGAATTGATAGGAAGGAAAAATAGGCAGTTTCATTCTCAGACTGGAAGTTTTAAGCACCTCTCCACAATTGATAGAACTGGATGAAGAAAATTATCAAAGACATGGAATATCTGAATAATGATTGATATTTATAAAATAACAACTGAGGAAAGCACATTCTCTTTAAGTTACATGGTAGACCATATGCTGTGTCATGAAACAAATCTCAAAATTAAAAATTTTCAAATTACACAGTTCTCCTATCACAGTAGAATTAAACTGAAAATCAATAAAAAATATCTAGAAAAATCCTAGATATTTGGAAGTTACACAGTACACTTCCAAATACCCCAGGAATCAAAGAGGAAAACACCAGAGAAATTAGAAAATATTTGAACTAATGAAAAGTTAAACATCAAAATTTGAGGGATGCAGCTATAGGGTGCTTAGAGGGAAAAACTTGTAAAATTTCATGCTTATGTTAGAGCTACAATCAATGATCTAAGTTTCCATTTTAAGACATCATTAACAAAGAAGAGCAAATTCAACTCCAACCCCAAGTTAGTAGAACGAAGGAAATAATAAAGGACAGGGCAGAAGTCAAGGAAATAGAAAAATGCATAAGCAATAGAGAAAACAAAATCAAAAGACACTATGCTGGTTTCTCCTTTCAGCTATCATCTCTGCACAGTGCTCGTAAAGTCACGTGGCCTTTGACTGCATCTGTTTTCTTGTGTGTAATAAAGGTGGTTGGACTTAAATGATACACAAAGTGCTCTAAATTGGTGCTTGTAGAAGCAAAAGAGGAGTAATAGTAGATTGTTTTAAATGAGCATGCTCTGGTTATTGCTCAGTAAATATGCTGAGTACACAAAGCCTTAAAGGTTATGATCACTTCTCCAACTGTTTATTTGAACAATCATTCATGAATTTGGGTTCTGTTTTAATACTTGAGGCATAGATTCCATGGACATAGACACAACCCACAGAAACAATGTTGTTCTGCACCAAGCAGGAGGGTCAGATAGGGAGACTGCAAACCAGAAGTTAGAGGTCCCAGGCTTCTTATCTGTTTGACTTGCTCCTGAGGCCTTTGGATAATCATTGTCCTTGTTCTGTGGGTCTATTTCCCCATATGAGTTGTTTGCATTATTTTTAAGACGTAATCAGACAATCAGCAAAGCCAAAGTGTCTTCTGATGCAAGTAAGTCTAGTAAGAGTGCCATGAAGGTGCATCCTTGATTTACCCCTTAGCTGTCTTTAAATCAGGTTTCTTTCTTAAAGTTACTTGGATTCTTAAGGTAGCAGTTGAGAATATGATTTTAAGGTCCGGGAGGAAGCAAATCACTAAAACTCTAGATTTGAAAGGGAGTAGAGAAGCCCTGTGCCTTGTTGATAGTGCTGGACATAATGTTAATTAGATGCTCTCCAGACCAGTTCTGGAGAGTCGGCACACTCAGCTGTACCCAGCAGCCGTCACGGGGTCTGCTCTTGGCCTGTGGCCATCACGGTACAGGACTACCTCTGGAAGCTGTCAGGCCTCCTGGGTCTAAGTCTCCCCTGGCCGTGACTTAGGACATTTGAACAGGAGGGCAGGATGTGGTGAACGTAATATGTGGAGGAGAAAGCAGATTGGAAGTGAGACATCTCCAATTTGCTGATATTCACTCTTCTAGAACAAGCAGTGTTAACTTACATTTTTGGCAAAAATACCAGAGAAGTGATGCTCATAACTTGAATTTAATCACAAGGAAACAGTAAACACAACTGAGGCACATTCTACAAAATGTCTGACCAATACTCTTTAGAAGTATCAAGGTCACAGAAGACAGAGACTTGAGGAACTATCCCAGATTGGAGATGTGACAATTAAATGCAACATGTGGGGTCCTGCATTGGATCTTGAACCAGAAAAAGGACATCAGCGAGCCAACTGGTGAAATTTTAATAAGATCTGTAGATTAGCTCATAATATTAATCATTGTTAATTTCCTGCTTTTGATCATTGTATTACGGCTATTTGAGATATTAATATTTGGCGAAGCTGGGTAAAGAGAAGGAATATGGGAATTATTCTATTTCTGAAACATTTTTATGCCTGAAATTATTTTTAAATGAAAAATTGTGTTTTAATTTTTAAAAAAGAATAGATGTAGAATACAAAACTTCCATGGCAGTGTATGTTGGTGAGGATTAAAAGAAAAAATAAATCAGTAGGAGTAACTAACATGGGAGAGGATTGGTGACGCATTAAAAAAAAAAAGGAAAGTGAATAGAAAATTCAAACTAAGAGGGTGAAAATATTTTCTAATGAATTAGCACAATAATATCAATGAACTAATGTTTTCAGATAAAATAGATGCTCAGATTAGACCCCACCCCCAAAAAAATCCATCTATATGGTATTTCTAAATATATGCTATTTCTGGATCCTAAATGAAAGGACTCAAAAATTGAAAGCAAAAGAATGCCAGTCCCACCCCACTCCCACCAAGAAAAGAAATGTACCTAGGAAAATACTCATGAAAAGAGAGCTAATGGTGCTAAGTTGATGTCACATAAAATATACTTGATGGATAAATATTATTTAGGAATATATAAAGGCTATTGTATAATGATGATAGTAATTTACCAGGAATATAAAATGATTCTAAACTTAGGTACATTTAGTAATATATTGATAACTTCAGGCCAGCCTAGAATCCTAGCACTTTGGGAGGCTAAGGCAGGAAGATTACCTGAGATCAGGAGTTTGAGACCACCACCTGAATAACATGCTGAAACCCCATCTCTACTAAAAATACAAAAGTTAGCTAGGCATGGTGGCAGGCACCTGTAGTCACAAGTACTTGGGAGGCTGAGGCAGGAGAATCACTTGAACCCAGGTGTTGGAGGTTGCAGTGAGCCGAGATCGTGCCATCGCACTCCAGCCTTGGCAAATCGAAAAAAAAATAAAAAGTAAATAATATATTAACAACTTTAATAGATATAATTTTTAATTATTTGGATTTGCAATCCACAATCATACTAGTAGATTTTTAACACACTTTTCTCAATATTGATGGATTAAGCAGTCAAAATAATTATCAAATGTATAGAAAATTTGAAAAACACAGTTAGCAAGCTTAATTTCTCAGGCAGAAATTTGTAGAACCTTCTAATTTTAGTTAGAAGATTGACCACATTCTAGTCACGGACAAGTCTCAAGAAATAAAGAATTAGTATCGAAGTCTCTGACCACAATAAAATTACATTAGACATTAGTAACAAGAAGATAACTAGAATCCTGCATATGTTTGGAAATTTTATTTTATTTTTTGTAGAAATGGAGTCTCACTATGTTGCCCAGACTGGTCTTGAACTCTTGGCTTCAAGCAATCCTCCTACTTCAGCCTCCCAAAGTGGCTGGATTACAGGAGTGAGCCATGCCTGGCTGACATTTGGAAGTTTTAAAACAGACTTCTGAATAACACATAGGTCAAAAAAGAAAATATTACAAACATTAGAGCACTGATACCTGAACAGTAATGAAAATTTTTATATCAAAATGTGGGATGCAGCTAAAGAAACACTTCAAGGTAAATGTAGAATTTCAGTGCTTGTATTAAAGAGGAAAAGAGATTGAACATGAGCTGTGCATGAAACTTAATGAAAGAATGAGCTCAAAGAAAGTAGAGGGAAAGAACTAATAAAAACAAATGAAATCGCACACAAAGATGGGATGGAGACGGTCAAATCAATAAGGCCAATAGCTGGTTCTTTGAAAGCATGTTGTGAATAGAAAATCAAAAATCTTCGGACCCCAAACTCACTAAGCCATTGGGAAAAGTTAAGTTTGTGTTAACTGCCTCCTGTTTCGTTCTTTGTGTGTGTGTGTGTGTGTGTGTGTGTGTGTGTGTGTGTGAATTTCCTTTTTTTTAAACTGCATTTCAGGTTTTGGGGTACATGTGAAGAACATACAAGATTGTTGCATAGGTGCACACATGGCAGTGTGATTTGCTGCCTTCCTCCACTTCACCTATATCTGGCATTTCTCCCCATGCTATCTCTCCCCAACTCCCCACCCCCCGCTGTCCCACCCCTATTTCCCCTAAACAGACCCCAGTGTGTAGTGCTCCCCTCCCTGTGTCCATGTGTTCTCATTGTTCAACACCTGCCTATGAGTGAATGGGACCTAATCAAACTCCACAGCTTCTGCACAGCAAAAGAAACAGTCATTAGAGTGAATCGGCAACCAACAGAATGGGAAAAAAATTTTCGCAGTTTACCCATCTGACAAAGGGCTGATATTCAGACTTTACAAAGAACTAAAACAGATTTACAAGAAAAAAACAAGCCCATTCAAAAGTGGGCAAAGGATATGAACAGACACTGTTTTGTTCTTAAGTAGATAGTTACAAAGATAGAAGGCCACATACCTCCCTCGGAGGCCCCCTCACAATTGTCTCACAAGGTAACTCCCTGTGGGCCCCAAGATCTTTACTCTAAAACAGTGTTCTGTTGAATTTCACCCTGACAATGTGAATTAACAGCTTATCTTCACAGGTACGGGACAAAGGCAGGAGTAGAAGTCATTTCTCCCTCACCTGAGACAAAAGCATGTGTGACCGCCCCCTCTGTGTTTGCTCTGTCTCGTAAAAGGCATACTGGCTGAACAGGACAGGAATGCATAGTTGACTGTCCCTTTGCCCCTTTTTTTCACAGGCAGCATGTGTATTTATGGAGCTCTGATCAGAGCTTCACAAGACGGTGACCATATCCTCCTTTTTTTTTTTTCTTTCCTCTTTCCTCTCCTGCCCACTTTTTCCCCTTTAAATATTGAAACCCTGGTGCCCTCTTTAGAGAATGCATGGATTAAGGATGTTCCTGTGATTTTGTGTTCCTTTTTCCCAATCACTTCCTATCAAAGAAGAAAAAGAAAATATACAGCAGAAATATGAGGAATACAGAGGTAAACAAGGAAACATACACCTACTATTTAAAATTAAGATATTTCTATGATAAAACAGTTCCTGAACACAGCAGCCTGGGGACCGGGACCTCAGCTGGAGGTTGGACGGGAAGTGCAGGTATCCAGAGAGAAAGCCTCTGGCGGCTTCACAAGATCTCACTCACTGTGATCCTGACCACACAGGAAACAGCACTGAGCCAGCCCTCCCCCAGCCCCGAGTCCTGTCACTCACTCACACATGGCTTACACACACCCTCATCAGAAAAGAACGAAATTCTTTTGAGAGTGGGAACACTAACATAGAGATTTTTAAGGTTTATTATCTTAGGTTTGACAGCACCAAGTCACAACATGAAATACCATTGTATACAGACTGATGGATTATATATTATCCACAGTGACATTCTGAATGACAAATAGATTTTGAAAATGTAGGTTCCTAATCAGAACATTTGAAAAACCACTGTTTGAGAATAAAACTGTGCTGGTTGCTGACACACAGATGATGGCGTCCCAGCCATGCGGGGAGCCTGGCGCCCATGCCCTGCCCCACACCTGAGCAGAGCCAGCCTCCCCCACGGCTAACTCCTATACAGACTCGCTGAGGAAAAGGATCGAGGAAGAGTGCCTTGGTGTCTTGCCCTTGCCTTGCCTTTTCGTTGTATGCGTGTGGAGGGGATAACCCTTAGTTTTGCCTGAGGAGGTGGCTCTGCAGCCTGAGAGTGCATTGGAGTGACCCACAGTCAAGTGACAGCCAGCCTGGGGCGGGGACCCAAGCGTCTGCACTTACCTGACTCTGGGTGGTCCTGAGGTGCACCAAGACTTGCGTGCCACAGCTAACAGCTTCAGCGTCTGTGCTTCTGCAGGCTCCGTCATGGTGCTGTGCACCCTGAGAACGCCGAGCACTCACTGTCAGACACTGCCCCGCATTTACATGGATTAGCACCTACTTTCATGACAGCATTTTCAGATCTGCACAACTATCCCCATTTTACACAGGAGGAAACTTCAGGAAACGAAGGCCACATAATGCCCAAGGTTGTGTAATTAAGTAGGGACAGAGCTCAGACTGGAAGACAGAGTCTTGCTCAGCACACGTCCCCCTCGCCATACCAGGAGGTCGCACTGGTCATGCACAGCAGACTCTTCTGAGTGAGAACCCCCTGTCAGAGTAGCCCTCGCAGAGCAGATGCAAGTGCTCAGGACTGCAGGACCCCACTGCTGGAACTGAGAGCAGCTCCAGGGCGCGAGCCGGTCCTAGGCTGGGGAGGCTGTGGAGCTAAAGCGCGTGTGGTTCTGCTGTCAGGGAGTGCGCAGGCTCACAGGGGAAACAGAAGGGATGTCCCACGTGCTCCATGCCAAACAGAGATGCAAGCACCAACCAACGAAAGGGCTGTTCTCAGCCCACTCCTCGCTTGCTATTGGCAAATCTTATCACAAAAGCGGAGGGAAGCATTTAACCAAAGAAAGCTAGACTGACAGAAGTTTGGGATGACTTTGATTATTTTCCCCAACTCCCTGAGACTTCCGTTTAGGTGTGAAGAACTTGGATGTGCCAGGGGTGCTACTCAGAGACCCCCATGGCTGTGAGGACGGCAAGAAACCACAGTGGGCATGTAGATGTTAACTGAAGCCATGGAGATCATACGGGATGAGATGAGGTTAGGACAGAACCAAGAGGTGGACCAGGACTGAGGGCAGATCATGGAAGACAGGGCTGCAGGAGGGAGCCAGGAGCACAGAGGCTCTGGGCAAATGCAAAAGGAAAGTGACACACCACAGTTTGCTGTTTGGAAAATGTCTTCAAATTTAGCCATATAACCGACCAGTGTCCTAGAGTTTTTAGGAGGAAATCCTGCACACCCGTTTCTCTACCTGCTGCCACTGTATCTTTATACGCCGCCTAGTATTAATGAGAGAAATACTGCATTCACTGAGACACCAGGGGTGTGATGGCTACGTGCTGTTATATAACAAGCTGTGCCAATAACAAAACAGAGATACCATCATGTACACTGATGTCCTCGGCTCCTACCCCGCATGTCTGCACAGGTGTGCCTATATTTAACCATTCCTTCTAACCCTGACATTGCCTTTCATAGGCATGGCATACAATGCTTTTCCAAGAACCTTCATGTATAAGATTGTTGGGTTCCTGTGAAGTAAGCAGAATTAATATTTTTACATATGAACTTTACCAAGGAGAAAGCTGAGGCTAGGAGACATTTAGTGCCTTACTTGTGATCACAGACAAGCATGCAACAAGAATGCAAGGAAACCAAGATGCACGGAGTCCTAGTGCAGCCGCTTCTGGTCGTAGGGATGAAGACAGAGTGTGACCTCAGGAAATGTCACAGCTCCTGCCACATTCTCAGTAACAGTCTCCTGGGATCAGCTTCTTGCTCCAGAGTGCTAAGTGAATGCCCTCCACCTATAGGCTGGAAACCCAAGGGCCTTGACCTAAAAAGAGGGAGTGGTTTTTACAGAGAGACTTGTTTTAAACTCACATCAACAAGTATGCACCTAGCTGGGCGAAGTGACTCACGCCTGTAATCCCAACACTTTGGGAGGCTGAGGCGGGCGGATCACCTCAGATCAGGAGTTCGAGACCAGCCTGACCAACATGGTGAAACCCTGTCTCTACTAAAAACACAAAAATTATCTGGGCATGGTGGTGTGCGCCTGTAGTCCTAGCTACTCAGGAGGCTGAGGCAGGAGAATTGCTTGAACTTGGGAGGTAGAGATTACAGTGAGTCAAGATTGAGCCACTTCACTACAGCCTGGGTGACAGAGTGAGACTCCGTCTCCAAAAAAAAAAAAAAAAAAAAAAAAATTACACATTCAAATGAATTCTGCCCTCGATGTAATTTATTTCAATATAATGCAATCGTTGGAAAACCAACTGTGCAGACATCATCTTGGAGATAGTGAGTGGTTTCTGAAATCTGATCTGGGTATTGGATGAGATTTAGAAGTTTGTTTTGGTAGGTGTGGGGATGGTATTGGGCCTTGTTTTTAAGGCTGCCTGGTGATGTAAATAGGCTTGAAACAACGTGGCACTTGGGTTACACTTCTGCAACAGGATGGCAGCATTGCGTTCATGTAGATGGATTACTCATCCTCAGTAGATGGCAGCTCTGCCGCCTAAACATCAGAACATTCTGTCTGGGGGTTTATCTATTTACTGAATTTTCAGAAATGCTCTGAGAACCAATCTGAACCCCAGGCAAGTGGAGTCCCACATCGCCCTGAACAGCTGCACCATGGCCTGTGCTTGTCACCTCCCAAGACTCTCCCTTTGAGCTGTGACACGAAAGACTTTGAGTCTGGAAGACAGCCAATCCTGACACTTGGACTTGGTGATTTGATTTCTTCCTGTGCAAAGATCTTCCATTGTTTTATTAAATTCCATGGACAAGGCTTAGGCCAAGGCTGCAACCAAATGTCTCCAACCAAGCTATGGGTATAGACTTCACAGAGAGCAGGGCGATTCTCTACCACCCATCCCACTGCCTGGGCCTTGCTGCATGGGACCAAGGATGGGGCTCCTGATGGCAGAAAGACATCTTGGGTGGGATGGGGGCAGCACAGGTCACTGAAGAGAAGGAAGTGGAGGCAGGGGGACAGAGGTGAAGCCTGGCTTGCTGAGCAAGCGGCACTGAGCGAGGTGCTAAGGAGTGTGAAAGCAATCAGGACAATGAGGTGTCACATTGGAAACTTCGTAACCAAAGCATCTGTCAGGCTAATCTAACACAAAGCACTGGGCAGGGGACTGTCCCTCTCCCACACCCCACCCTCAGGGCTTTCATTAAGGGGAGGAACAGATTTGCTATTGTAGTATATCAGGGTTTTTTTCCTCACTATTTAGGAAAATACCGTACACTAAATTTTCCTTTTTTACAAGCAGCGACTGTGGAGTCCGCAGTCCAGGCATCCCCATTGCTGGGGGTGGAGAGCCTCCACAAGTGTGCAAGCCCCGCCTGCAGCCTAGAGCCCCACCTGGGCAAAGAGGCTGCTGTTAAAAATCACCGTTCAATCTGCCTGCTCTGTCTTTATGTGCAGGATTCTCTCCAGTTAAACCCTCTGCAATGGAAGACTGCCCCTGGCTGCATGCTGGCCCTTGAGCTGGCCACCCCACAGGGACAGGCAGGATGGCCTGGCCGCTCCCTCCTTGTGGGTCAGGGGAGAGGTGTGCTTGGTACCAGGGAAGCACGTCTGCAGCAGTCACCCCATCGCTGCTTTCATTTTCCACGGTTTTAGTGACCCGCGGTCAACCACGATCCAGATCTATTAAGTGGAAAAATCTAGAAATACGTAATTTGAGGTTTTTAAATGCGCAGCTTTGAGTAGCGTGATGAGATCTTGCACTGGGAGGCAATTCATCGCTTTGCCCAGGGATCCTCAAAGGAGGCGCTCCCTGCCCCTTAGCCACTGAGGAGCCCGGTTCCTTATGAGGCCAGCTCTCCAGGTGGCCGTGCCAAGGTGCAAGAGTGGCGATGCTGGCAATTCAAATTGCCAGAGAGAAGCCATCAAGTGCTTCCTTTCCATGAAAAGGTGAACGTTGTTGACTAAGAAAACAATCAAAAGCTGCCAGGCGTGGTGGCTCATGCCTGAAATCCCAGCACTGTGTGAGGTTGGGGTGGGCAGGTCACTTGAGCCCAGGAGTTTGAAACCAGTCTGGGCAACACGGCAAAACCCTGTCTCTCCCAAAATGTAAAAAGTAGCCAGGCATGGTGGTATGCCTGTAGTCCCAGGTACAGGAGGATGAAGCCGGAGGATGCTTGAGCCCCACAGGTCAAGGCTGAAAGTAGTTTTGATTGCACTGGTGCATTCCAGCCTGTCTCACAAAAAAGGAAAAATAAAAAAGAAAAAAAATGTGTAAGCTGAAGTCCCTAAGATCTGCAGTAAGAACAAATCTATTCATGAAACGGTGATGAAGGAAAAGGAAATTTATGCTCATTTTGCTGTCACATCTCAAACTGCAAAAGTTATGGCCACAGTGCCTGATCAGTGGTCAGTTAAGAAGAAGACAGCATTAAATGTATGGGTGGAAAACATGAACAGAAACGTGTCCTGATTGACAGCAACTGGGTTTAGGACTCTCCGTGGTTTCATATCCCCTACTGGTGAGGGGGGCCACCATGAACTGCTCTTCCGGGCCCCAGATTTTCCATGCACCACTGGCACATCTTGTGAGAAGCCTCCACAAAGGCCATGTTGTGACCTTTGCAATTGCGAGAGAGAGACAGAGGGAGGGAGAAACAGAGAGGAGAGAGAGAGAGGAGAGAAAAACTCCCTGCAAGCTTCACCAAGGCCAGGCCAGAATGAAACCCTGTTCCACTTCATTTCAGGGCCCTCAATGCCCTTCCATTTGTAAGAAAATCTCATAAATGATTTCATTCCAAAAAATGTGTTTCTTTATCAAAATAGACAATATCTTTTGTAACTCACCTCGCATATGAAACTCAAGTAATTTTGAATATTTTAAAAACATCAAGATACTCATTTAATGAACACACAAAAAACAATGAGCGACCTAAAAAGTCATTAGGCATTTGGACTTCCTAAGCATTGCAGAGCTTTATAAAATTCTCCAAGTCAGCATCTCTGAGCATGTGGCGTTAGGTCAACGTTAAAAACTAAAATCCTCTTGGCTCAAAACAGAATTTCCCCTTCTCTTTGGGCTGATCTGCTCCAGCTGAGCTGGATCTAAAAGCCTCTGATTTGCCCCCTTACTGATATTCTTTTTTTTTTTTTAAGACGAAGTTTTGCTCTGTCACTCAGGCTGAAGTGCCGTGGCACAATCTCTGCTCACTGCAACCTCTACCTTCTGGGTTCAAGCAGTTCTCCTGCCTCAGCCTCCCGAGTAGCTGGAACTACAGGCATGCACCACCACGCCCAGCTAGTTTTTGTATTTTTAGTAGAGACGGTGTTTTGCCATGTTGGCCAGGCTGGTCTCAAACTCCTGACCTCAGGTGATCCTCCGGCCTTGGCCTCCCAAAGTGCTGGGATTACAGCTACCTAATATTCTTAATGGAAAAAGCACAGTGAAGAGCTAGCCATCTCATTTCTATTTATTCAGATGTGAGTCTTACCATGCAAGCAAGGTGCCTTGGAGACTAGAGTTGGAACATCCACCCACCGGATAGGACAAACAGAAGCTGCGTCCTCCCTCTGCGGATGGAGCAGAACCCAGGCATCCCAAGGCTCCTCCCAGCTCTGTCACTAACCTGCAGTTACCGAGCTCGGATTCTGGACACCCATTAGTCATTCTGTGAAAAAGTTTGTAAACTGTAAAGTATCCCACAACCATTATCTCTCTCTGTATCAGATAGCTGGTCTCTTCCCACAATAAGCCACAATAGAACTGGTGTGCTGGTACTTTCACCCTCTGCGGGGGAGACCCGAGCAAGGGATGGGGACAGAGGTGTCTGGTGGGCACTCCCTGTGCCTGTACTATTCCCTTCCTGAACGGCTACAGGCTCTATTCGTGTGGCAGACCAAGCCCCGCTGCTTCTCCTTCCACTCTGCTTACTTGCATCTGGAGCTTCAGGAGCTGGAAGCTGCTGCCGTGGCGCCTGAGGAAGGCGTGGTGCCCGACGCACTCTTGCTGGCTACTGTGATAATGCCTGGCTCCCTGCCAACAGCACATTGATCACTTTCATTTCAATTTCATTCAGATCTGAATACAAATCTGTATTTTAGTATTAATTATGTCATCGTTTTCCTCATCGCACTGTTTCTGTAAAACGTTAACATTAGGGAAATTAGGTGAAGGGGTAATGGACTTTTTCTGCACAATCTTTGCAACTCTTCTCTAAGTCTGAAATTACTTCAAAATAAATAGTTGGGGAGAAACCTGAGGGCCATTTTCTAGACCTGTTAGAAGTTCCAGTAACACCCAAGCAGTGCTTGGCCTTGCCACTGAAGGTCTGGAACAGGGAGGTGGTCAGAGCTGTACATTGGCTGGTCTGGTCTCCAGTTAGCTCTGAGAACCTCACCCACAAGAACGTGCCCCTGTCCCCATTTGACACTGTCAACTGTGTGACTAGGCCCACCCAGAACCCTCACTCTTCTTTGCTGTCCCTGTTTTGAAAGTCTCCAAATGGGACTGGGGTCAGGATGGATCTCCAGACTTGAGGGCAGGTGACATGTGTGTCCCACTTACAGACAGCCTTGCGTCCTGAGTCGGAATTTTACCAGAGAGAATACCTCAAAAAAACCTTTGAGGAAACAGATTCATTTCTATTCCTTTTTTCCAACAACTATTGTTCTGTGCCTCCTGTATGTGAAATGCCCTGTTAGTGAGGAATGAAGGGCTGGTCTGGTGCCAGCATGTGGCTCCAGATGTCTGGTGGGTCCCTGGCTGCTGGCACAGGCTCGAGTGTCATTCTGATTCCTTCCCACCATCCCTTGACCACAGGCAGGCATGTCCCTGTGACTCAGAGAACCATTTGTGCCTCAGTGAACTCACTGTCCTCAGGAAGCCAGTGAATGTAGATTAGACCAAATTAACCTCCTCTGGTCTTGTCTCCAAAGCCAGCCAGAACGCAGCAGCCCCAAATGACAAAGCCAAGCACTACAGACCCAGATTCGTTTCACTCCTCATTTTCCTGTTGCCATGAATAGCATTCTCCTTCAAAGATCCCCCACTCTCACCCTGAAACATTCTTGAATTCTTTCGCCTCCATCCTGCCCCTCCTCACTGGCCAGCCTCCTATACTGCCCATGCTTTCCAACAGTGCTTCTTGGATCCAGCCCTTTCCTCACTGTTCCCGTCACCTAACCCAGACAGAATAACATTCTAAAGGAAAGTCCAGCTATTCTATCAACATAAAAATTGAGGTGACTTGACATTCATCAGCGGCAGGGGTGGTTGAGCTGCCCCTAATGCTTGTGCACCCCAAAAGCTGGGGTTGAAGATTGGGCCGTGGCCTGAAGACAGAGGTGAAGGCTGCCGTGGACACCCTGGGGGCGGGGCAGGAAGCAGGCACCTCTGCAAACAGCCACCTTTTTAAAGCATTGCTGAATTCTCCGAGTTTGTGGCGCCATCAGCTGGATTCCTGGCGGGACACTGTCTGGGACTCCTGGATCCCGTCAGCTTCCAGCTGGATTTCAAGTCCAGGCCAGCCTGTCCCTGCCTGCTTCCTGCCCCGCCCCCGCGGTGTCCACAGAAGCCTTCACCTCTGTCTTCAGGCCACAGCTCAATCTTCATCTTCTTTACTCTCAGGCACCCCACAACCTTGACCCTAGCTTTAGGGGTGTACAAGCCTTAGGGGTGGCTCAGCCACCCCAGCTGCTGGTGAGTTTAGCCCATTCTCTCCTCAGTTAAGTTTGTTTTAAAAAGGATTGGAGGCCAGGTATGGTGGATTACACCTGTAATCTTAACACTTTGGGAGGCTGAGGCCAGTGGATCACCTGAGGTCAGGAATTCGTGACCAGCCTGACCAACATGGTGAAACCCCATCTCTACTACAAACACAAAAAAATTAGCCAGCCATGGTGGTGCGCGCCTGTAATCCCAGCTATTCCAGAGGCTGAGGCAGGAGAATGACTCTAATCCAGGAGGCAGAGGTAGCAGTGAGCCAAGATCATGCCATTGCGCTCTAGCTTGGGCAACAAGAGCAAACTCTGTCTCAAAAAAACAATAATAATAACACAAAATAATAAATAAAAATAAAAAGGATTAGACACCTCCTACACTCCATCGCCACCTGCCACTGGCTTCGGAATCCCAGGAATCCCACCCTCTGCTCACTAATGCATAACCCAAGTAGTTTTGGTGAATGCAGCCATTTCAGTGGCTGGATTGGGTTGCAGGGTGTGGACTTTTCTACCTTTGGGAGTGTTGATTGTTGACCATTTTCCTTATTAGAGAGCAAATCTGTGACGAATGGATCCTTAGTACTTCAGAGCGACTCACTCTCATTGTTTTCTTAGAATAAATTGCTAGAAGTCACAGCCCCACTACCAGCTACCGGCCCCCACACATCCCCTTTCTGTTTCCTAGGATTGTATCTTTTCCTAAATGCCGAAAAGTAAGGAGGAAGAGCTGCCACGTGGTTGCAGGTGTCAGACTCCACCATGGAGGGAAATCTGTCTGCCTGCCTGGGTGCTGGGACTGGGAACAGGGGGCAGCACTTCTCTGCCTGGGAAACAAAGTCAAAGCCTGAGTGGGTGTCCCTCCTGCATCCTCGAGCCTCCGAGCCCTCACCACGTCCCCCTCACTGCCGGTATTGTACTCCCTGCAGGGCTTTGCTGCTAGTGCTGTGAGACTGTATCTTTGCATCAGCATTTTAGTAAGAGGTCTGACCAGCAAGGCCATTGACATCTTGAAGGTGAAGCCCATGGCTTTCCTGTTCCCTAAGATGTCGCTGGCCCCATGGCTTCCGTGAAACCACACCTTACTATTTCCCTTTGAGCTCTTCCTCCTCATCTTTCCATCTCCTTCTTAGACTTCTCTTCTCCCATGCAGCCATAAATCCCAGCCATCCCAGGCTTTCCCCGGAGATCACTGCTCTGCTTAAGCTCCCTACTTGCTGTGCCTGTATAGCAGGGTGGGGGTGGGGGTCCAACTCACTCTTAAAGTATTAGCCACTAAGACCCCCTTTACCCTCTTCTCTCAGACTTCAAATTTACCTGCCCAGCTGCCTGCTAAGCTCCATCCCTGTAATTTATGGATCTCAAAGTTGTTGAGCTCAAAGTGGATTTCACCACCCTGCCCCACAGTCAGGGCTCCCCTGAGCTGTTCCTGTCGGGGGGTATACTGCTGTCCACCCATCACATAATCGGCAAACCCAGCCGCTCCTTTGTGTTCTTCTCTCTCACGCCTCCCACCTGGCCAATCACACCCATCCCCAACTTCACCCTGGAGGAGGCTGTCAAATGGGCGACTATTTCATCATCACTGCGCTGTCTAATGCAGGCCCTGGCCATCTCCCACTGGGA
The DNA here is from genome assembly GCF_001604975.1 of Cebus imitator. NCBI lineage: Eukaryota > Metazoa > Chordata > Mammalia > Primates > Cebidae > Cebus > Cebus imitator. Next base: position 374,381 of record NW_016107938.1, read on the forward strand.
AAACCTACCGGCTGGCCTCCCTTCTTCCCACCCCCCTTTCCCTACCCAAATGCAACCTGCACAGCACAGTGTGATGCCCAGTGTGATATTTCTACATTTGGATACTGGATATCGTACCCTATGCCATTCTTTTACTAAGACTTTCGAATGGCTCTGACTGCACACAGGATAAAGCCCTGCAGGATGTGGTCCCAGCCATCTGGCCTGCTATAGCTTTCAGCACTCCTTCCCTTACGTACCATCAGCCACACCTGAATTTCTTGTGATTTCCATGGTGCACAACTTCAAGTCTTTGTTAATAATGTTGATTCCCTTGAATGTCCTTTCTCTCTCCTATGTGTAGCTAATTCGACCTCTCCATAAGTTTCAGCTCTCCTAGACAGCCATTCTTAACTTTTTTGTCCCCACAAATATATGCTTTTCTTTGTTTCCAAAATGCTCTTGGAAAATGTATGCCATGTCTCTTACCACACTGCACTTCACTTGTGTGCTTTTATGACTAAACTTTGAGATGCAGGAAACAAGACTCTGCCTTTTCCATCTCTGATTCCCTGGAGCTATCCTGAATGTTGGAGAGTACCGTTATCTCTGGGAGATATGAGTATACAGGCAAGACAATTAGATAATTTGTGTAGATGGTTGGACCAGTCAGCCTTGACATTCCCCTTCAGGAACCCTTCTACACTATTGGTGGCAATGATAGAGCTACCATATGATCTGATAATCCCACTACTGGGTATCTATCCAAAGGAATAGATTACTATCTCAAAGCAATATCTGCACTCTCATATCTACTACAGCACTATTCACAACAGCCGAAATATGGAAACAAGGCAAGTGTGCATCAATGGATGAATGAGCAAAGAGATTGTGGTATATCTACACAATGGAATACTACTCAGCCATAAAAAGAAAGAAATTTACCATTTGCAACAACATGGATGAACCTGGAGGATGTCATGCCAAGTGAAATAAGCCAGGCTCAGGAAGAGAAAGATAAATTCCACATATTCACTTATATGTGGAATCTTAAAAAGTCAAACTCAAAAACAGAGTAGAAGGGTGATTATCATGGGTTAGGGTTAGGTGGAGGAAAGGGGGAGATGTTGGTCAAAGGATACAAATTGCAGTTATGAGAAGTTCTGGAGACCTAATGTATGGCATAGTGACTGTAATTAACAACAGTGAATTGCATACTTGAAATTCATTATGAGAATAGATCTTAAGTATTCTCACCGAGAAGATCCAAGATGGCTGACTAAGAATAGCTCAGGATTGCAGCTCCCAGTGAAAGCGCAGAGGATGAGAGGACGCCACATTTCCAGACGGATTTTTATTGCCCACAGACCAGGAGATTCCCAGGCGGAGGAGCCCCACAGGTCACCAGCACAGCTCTTTTGGCCAGTGCAGCTTTTTTGGCTGGCTCGGCTGTTTTGGTCAGCATGGCTGCTTTGCTGGCACCCTGGCATGGCAGTTCTCCATACAAAATACACTGGTCCCGGTGCCCTTTTAGCTGATGATTGGAGCCCTGGGATGGCAGAGTTGCCCATTCATGTGATTAAAAAGGGGACTGAAACAGGGAACCAGGCCCGGAGATTCCCAGGCAAAAAAAGCACCATGAATCTCAGTGCCTATGTTTGAGCCAGCACAGTGAGTCACCTCATGAGAAATCACACAGATCCAGGTGCCTTTTCAACAGGTGACTGGAACAACTGGGAGAGAGTCGACTGTTCAACTAAGAAAAAAAAAGGCTCTGAGGCAGGGAGCCAGGTGATCAGCCTCGGCTGGTAAAACCCCGCCAAAAAAAAAAAAAAAAAAAAAAATCAGCAATTGGAAACACTCTGGGTTGAGAGTTTCACAGCAAACATAGCCAAACCTTGGACGGTCCAGCTCTGTGGGGGTGCGGCATCTGCCATTACCGAGGCACTCCACCACTATGGAGGTAGTCTGCCATTGCTGAGGCAGCCCGCCGTTGCCAAGGCAACCCCCCATTGCTGAGGCAACCTGCAATTACAGAGAGACCCCACCATTACAGAAATGAGCCACCATTGCCAAGGCAGTTCGCACTACACCCATATAAACAGGACTGCAGGGAAGTTCACATGGCAGCTGGGCGGAGCCCACAGCAGCTCAGCAAAGCCTCTACAGGCAGACAGTGACTAGGTTGCCTCCTTGCTGGGCAGGGCAGCCCTGAAAAAAAAGGCAGCAGCACAACGGAAACTCACAAATAAAGCTCTACCTCCCTGGGACAGAGCACCTGGGGAAAAAAAGGGTTTATGAGTTCTGCTGCAGCAGACCTAAACGTACCTGCCCAGCAGCTCTGAATGAACAACAGAGCTCACAACTCAGCACTTGAGCTCCTATAAAGGACAGACTGCCCTCTCAAGCAGCTCCCTGACCCCCGTATATAAAAAAAATCACCTCATAAAAGAGATATCAGACTGACATTTGGCAGGTATCCTTCTGGGGCAAAGATAGCAGAAGAAGGAACTGGTAGCAACCCTTACTGTTCTGCAGCTGCTACAGGTGATCCCCAGGCAAGCAGGGCCTGGAGTGGACCTCAGCAGTCCTACAGCAGAGACGCCAGGCTGTTAGAAGGAAAACTAAGAAACAGAAATGACTTCATCATCAACAAACTGGACGTCCACTCAGAGGCCCAACCTGAAAGTCACCAACTGCAAAGACAACAGGTGAATAAATCCACAAAGATGGGAAGAAACCAGCGCAAAAAGGATGAAAACACCCAAAACCAGAACACCTCACTCCTGCAAGGGATCACAACTCCTCACCAGCAAGGGAACAAGGCTGGATGGAGAATGAGTGTGATGAAATGACAGAATCAGGCTTCAGAAGGTGGGTAATAAGAAACTTCTGTGAGCTAAAAGAACATGTTTTAACCCAATGCAAAGAAACTAAGAACGCTGAAAAAAGATATGACGAAATGCTAACGAGAATAAACAACTTAGAGAGGAATATAAGTGAATTGATGGAGCTGAAAAACACAACACGAGAATTTTGCAAAGCATGCATATGTTTCAACAGCTGAATTGACCAAGCAGAAGAAAGGATGTCAGAGGTCGAAGATCAACTCAATGAAATAAAATGAGAAGGCAAGATTAGAGAAAAAAGGGTAAAAAGGAATGAACAAAGTCTCCAAGAAATGTGGGACTATGTGAAAAGACTTAATCTACATTTGATAGGTGTACCTGAATTGAGATGAAGAGAATGAATCCAAGCCGGAAAATACTCTTCAGGATATTATCCAGGAAAACTTCCGCAACTTAGCAAGGCAGGCCAATATTCAAGTCCGAGAAATACAGAGAACACCACAAATATATTCCTCAAGAAGAACAACCCCAAGTCATATAATTGTCAGATTCACCAGGGTTGAAATGAAGGAGAAAATTCTAAAAGCAGCAGAGAGAAAGGTCGGGTTACCCACAAAGGGAAGCCCATCAGACTCACAGCAGATCTCTCAGCAGAAACCCTACAATCCAGAAGAGAGTGGGGGCCAATATTCAACATCCTTAAAGAAAAGAACTTTCAACCCAAAATTTCATATCCAGCCAAACTAAGCTTCATAAGTGAAGGAAAAATAAAATCCTTTGTGAACAAGCAAGTACTCAGAGATTTCATCACCACCAGGCCTGCCTTACAAGAGCTCCTGAAAGAGGCTCTACACATAGAAAGGAACAGCAAGTACAAGCCACTCCAAAAACATACCAAATGGTAAAGAGCATCAACACAATGAAGAATCTGCATCAACTAACAGGCAAAACCAACAGCTAGCATCAAAATGGCAGTATCAAATTAACACATAACAATATTAACCATAAATGTAAATGGGCTAAATGCCCCAATCAAAAGACACAGACTGGCAAATTGGATAAAAAGCCAAAACCCATTGGTATGCTGTATCCAGGAAACCCATCTCACATACAAGGATACAAAAGGCTCAAAATAAAAGCATGGAGGAAGATTTACCAAGCAAATGGAGAGAATGAAAAAGCAGGAGTTGCAATTCTCATCTCTGATAAAATAGACTTTAAAGCAAAAAAGATCAAAAGAGACAAAGAAGTACATTACATAATGGTAAAAGGATCAATGCAACAAGAAGAGCTATTGACCCTAAGTATATACGCACCCAATACAGGAGCACCCAGATACATAATACAAGTTCTTAATGACTTACAAAGAGACTTAGACTCCCACACAATAACAGTGGGAGACTTTAACACCCCATTGTCAATATTAGACAAATCAACCAGACAGAAAATTAACAAGGATATCCAGGACTTGAACTCAGACCTGGAACAAGCAAACCTAATAGACATTTACAAAACTCTCCACCCCAAATCCACAGAACATACATTCTTCTCAGCACTACATCACACCTACTCTAAAATTGACCACATAATTGGAAGTAAATCACTCCTCAGCAAATGCAAAAGAATGGAAATCATAACAAACAGTCTCTCAGACCACAGTGCAATGAAGTTAGAACTCAGAATTCAGAAACTAACTCAGAACTGCACAGCTTCATGGAAATTGAATAACTTGCTCTTGAATGTTTACTAGATATACAATAAAATGAAGGCAGAAATAAAAATACTCTTTGAAACCAACGAGAATGAAGACACAACATACCAGAATCTCTGGGACACATTTAAAGCAATCTCTAGAGGAAAATATATAGCAATAAGTGCCCACATGAGAAGCAAGGAGAGATCTAATATTGACACCCTATCATCAAAATTGAAAGAGCTAGAGGAGCAAGATGAAAAAAACTCAAAACCTAGCAGAAGACAAGAAATAACTAAGATCAGAGCTGAATGAAAGGAGATAGACACACAAAAAAACCTTCAAAAAATCATTGAATCCAGGAGCTGGTTTTTCAAGAAGATCAACAAAATAGACAGACCACTAGCCAGATTACTAAAAAAGAAAAGAGAGAATAACCAAATAGATTCAATATAAACGATAAAGGGGATATTACCACAGATTCCACAGTAATTCAAACCATCATCAGAGACTATTATAAACAATTCTATGCACATAAACTAGTAAACCTGGAAGAAATGGATAAATTCCTGGACACTTGCCTCCTCCCAAGCCTAAACCAGGAAGAAGTCAAAACCCTGAATAGATGAATAACAAGGTCTGAAGTTGAGGCAGCAATTAAGAGCCTACCAACCAAAAAAAGCCCAGATCCAGATAAGTTCACAGCCGAATTCTACAAGACATACAAAGATGAGCTGGTACCATACCTTCGGAAACTATTCCAAATAATCCAAAAAGAGGGAATCCTTCCCAAATCATTTTATAAGACCACCATCATCCTGATACCAAAACCTGGCAGAGACTCAACAATAAAAGAAAACTTCAGGTCAATATCCATGATGAACACAGATGCAAAAATCTTCAATAAAATACTGGCAAGCCGATTGCAACAGCACATCAAAAAGCTTATCCACCATGATCAAGTAGGCTTCATCCCAGGGATGCAAGTCTGGTTCAACCTATGCAAGTCTATAAACATAATTCAGCACATAAATAGAATCAAAGACAAAAACCACATGATTATCTCAATTGATGCAGAGAAGGCTTTTGACAAAATTCAACAGCCCTTTTATGCTAAAAAAAATCAATAAACTAGGTATTGATTGAACGAATCTCAAAATAATAAAAGCTATTTACGACAAACCAACAGCCAATATCATACTGAATGGGCAAAAATTGGAAGCATTCACTTTGAAATCTGGCACTAGACAAGGATGCCCTCTCTCACCATTCCTATTCCTATTTCTATTCCTTGTAGATTCTGGATATAAGTCCTTTGTCAGATGGGTAGATTGTAAAAATGTTTTCCCATTCTGTTGGTTGCCAGTTCACTCTGATGATTGTTTCTTTTGCTGTGCAGAAGCGCTGGTGTTTAATTAGATCCCATTTGTCTATTTTGGTTTTTGTTGTCAATGCTTTTGGTGTTTTAGTCATGAAGTCCTTGCCTATGCCTATGTCCTGAATGGTTTTGCCTAGGTTTTCTTCTAGGGTTTTTATGGTTGGGTCTTATGTTTAAGTCCTTAATCCATCTGGAGTTAATTTTAGTGTAAGTTGTCAGGAAGGGGTCCAGTTTCTGCTTTCTGCACATGGCTAGCCAGTTTACCCAACACCGTTTATTAAACAGGGAATCCTTTCCCCATTGCTTGTTTTTGTCAGGTTTGTCAAAGATCAGATGGTTGTAGATGTATGGCATTTCCTCTGAGGCCTCTGTTCTGTTCCATTGGTCGATACCTCTGTTTTGGTACCAGTACCATGTTGTTTTGATTACTGTAGCCTTGTAGTGTAGTTTGCAGTCAGGTAGCATGATGCCTCCAGCTTTGTTCTTTTTCCTTAGAATTGACTTGGCTATGTGGGCTCTCTTTTGGTTCCATATGAAGTTTAAGGTGGTTTTTTCCAGTTATGTGAAGAGGGTCATAGGTAGCTTGATGGGGATAGCATTGAATCTGTAAATTACTTTGGGCAATATTGCATTTTCACAATATTGATTCTTCCTAACCATGAGCATGGAATGTTTTTCCATCTGTTTGTGTCCTCTTTTATTTCGTTGAGCAGTGATTTGTAATTCTCCTTGAAGAGGTCCTTTACATCTTTGTTAGTTGTATTCCTAGGTATTTTATTCTCTTTGTAGCAATGGTGAATGGCAGTTTGTTCTTGATTTGGCTCTAAGTCTGTTATTTGTGTATAGAAATGCTTGTGAATTCTGCACATTGATTTTGTATCCTGAGACATTGCTGAAGTTGCTTATCAGTTTCAGGAGATTTTGGGGTGAGACGATGGGGTCTTCTAAATATACAATCATGTCATCTGCAAATAGAGACAATTTGACCCCTTCCTCATGTCGTAACTGAATACGCTTTATTACTTTTTCTTGCCTGATTGCTCTGGCTAGAAATTCCAATACTATATTGAATAGGAGTGGTGAGAGAGGGCATCCTTGTCTAGTGCCAGATTTCAAAGGGAATGCTTCCAGTTTTTGCCCATTCAGTATGATATTGGCTGTTCATTTGTCATAAACAGCTTTTATTATTTTGAGATACGTTCCATCAATACCTAGTTTATTGAGAGTTTTTAGCATAAACGGTTGTTGATTTTGTTGAAGGCCTTCTCTACATCTATTAAGATAATCATGTTGTTTTTGTCTTTGGCTCTGTTTATATGGTGAATTACGTTTATAGACTTGCATCTGTTGAACTAGCCTTGCATCCCCAGGATGAAGCCTATTTGATCGTGATGGATAAGCTTTTTGATGTGCTGTTGCAATTGGTTTGCCAGTATTTTATTGAAGATTTTTGCATCTGTGTTCATCATGGATATTGACCTGAAGTTTTCTTTTCTTGTTGAGTCTCTGCTGGGTTTTGGTATCAGGATCATATTGGTCTCATAAAATGATTTCGGAAGGATTCCCTCTTTTTGGATTGTTTGGAAGAGTTTCAGAAGGAGTGGTACCAGCTCCTCTTTGTATGTGTGGTAGAATTCGGCTGTGAACCCACCTGGACCTGGGCTTTTTTTGGTTGGTAGGCTATTAATTGCTTCCTGAACTTCAGCCCTCATTATTGGTCTATTCAGGGTTTTAACTTCCTGGTTTAGGCTTGGTAGGGTGTAAGTGTCCAGGAATGTATCCATTTCTTCCAGGTTTACTAGTTTATGTGAATAGAATTATTTGTAGTAATCTCTGATGGTGGTTTGTATTTCTGTGGAATATGTGGTGATATCTCCTTCATTGTTTTTTATTGCATCTATTTAATTATGCTCTCTTTTCTTTTTTATGAATCTGGTTAGTGGTCTGTCTATTTTGTTGATCTTTTCAAAAAACCGGCTTCTGGATTTATTGATTTTTTACAGTTTTTTGTTTTTTTTTTTTTTGTCTCTGTCTCCTTCAGTTCTGCTCTGATCTTAGTTATTTCTTGTCTTCTGCTAGCTTTTGAGTTTTTTAAATCTTGCTTCTCTAGCTCTTTCCATTTTGACGATAGGGTGTCAATTTTAGATCTTTCTTTGCTTCTCATGTGGGCATTTATTGCTATAAATTTCCCTCTAGACACTGTTTTAAATGTGTCCCAGATATTCTGGTACATTGTGTCTTCATTCTCGCTGGTTTCAAAGAACATTTTTATTTCTGCCTTCATTTCATTGTTTATCCAGTCAACATTGAAGAGCAAGTTATTCAGTTTCTATCAAGTTGTGCAGTTCTGAGTTAGTTTCTTAATCCTGAGTTATAATTTTATTGTACTGTGGTCTGACAGGCTGTTTGTTATGATTTCCATTCTTTTGCATTTGCTGAGGAGTGATTTACTTCCAATTATGTGGTCAATTTTAGAATAGGTGTGATGTGGTGCTGAGAATAATATATATTCTGTGGATTTGGGGTGGAGAGTTCCGTAAATGTCTATTAGGTTTGCTTGTTCCCGGTCTGAGTTCAAGTCCTGGATATCCTTGTTAATTTTCTGTCTGGTTGATTTGTCTAATATTGACAGTGGAGTGTTAAAGTCTCCCACTATTACTTTGTGGGAGTCTAAGTCTCTTTGTAGGTCATTAAGAACTTGCTTTATGTATCTGGGTGCTCCTGTATTGGGGTGTTCGTATTTAGGATTGTTAGCTCTTCTTGATACACTGATCCTTTTACCATTATGTAATGTCCTTCTATGTCTCTTTTGATCTTTATTGGTTTAAAGTCTATTTTATCAGAGACTAAAATTGCAACTCCTGCTTTTTTTTTCCTCTCCATTTGCTTGGTAAATCTTCCTCCATCCCTTTATTTTGAGCGTATGTGTATCCTTGCATGTGAGATGGGTTTCCTGGATGCAGCACACTGATGGGTTTTGACTTTTATCCAATTTGCCAGTCTGTGTCTTTTGATTGGGGTATTTAGCCCATTTACATTTAAGGTTAATATTGTTGTGTGTGAACTTGATCCTACCATTTTGAGTCTAGCTGGTTGTTTTGCCCATTAGTTGATGTAGTTTATTCGTTGTGTCAATGCTCTTTACATTTGGTATGTTTTTGGAGTGGCTGGTACTGGTTGTTCTTTTCTATGTTTAGTGCTTCTTTCAGGAGCTCTTGTAAGGCAGGCCTGGTGGTGATAAAATCTCTGAGAAATTGCTTGTTCATAAAGTATTTTATCTCTCCTTCACTTATGAAACTTAGTTTGGCTGGATATGAAATTCTAGATTGAAAGTTCTTTACTTAGAAAACTTCAGGCCAATATCCATGATGAACATAGACACAAAAATCTTCAATAAAATACTGGCAAGCCGAATGCAACAGCACATCAAAAAGCTTATCCACCATGATCAAGTAGGCTTCTCCCTGGGGATGCAAGGCTGGTTCAACATACGCAAGTCTATAAACATAATTCACCACATAAACAGAACCAAAGACAAAAACCACATGATTATCTCAATTGATGCAGAGAAGACCTTTGACAAAATTCAACAGCCCTTTATGCTAAAAACACTCAATAAGCTAGGTATTGACAGAACGTATCTCAAAATAATAAAAGCTATTTATGACAAATCAACAGCCAATATCATAATGAATGGGCAAAAACTGGAAGCATTCCCCTTGAAATCTGGCACTAGAAAAGGATGCCCCCCTCACTACTCCTATTCAGTATAGTACTGGAAGTTCTAGCCAGAGCACTCAGGCAAGAAAAAGTAATAAAAGGTATTCAAATAGGAAGGGAGGAAGACAAATTGTCTCTATTTGCAGACGATATGATTGTATATCTAGAAGACCCCATCGTCTCAGCCCGAAATCTCCTGAAACTGTTAAGCAACTTCAGCAAGGTCTCAGGATACAAAATCAATGTGCAAAAATCACATGCATTCCTATACACCAGTAACAGACTTAAAGAGAGCCAAATCAAGAACAAACTGCCATTCACAATTGCCACA